>NW_026534347.1:3016516-3101601 GCF_026225885.1 Hylaeus anthracinus
GAGTGTTCATATACAGTCAAGTCTAGTAAAGAAATTTGTTTACATTAAGTAGTATTTATAAGCTTATTCATACACGTATTTATAATGAAAAATTCATTTGGAAATATCAAAACTATTATTTAATTTAATCGAACTTCTTCAACAGACGTAACAGGTACGAATATTTATGGGATTGACTGTAATTGGAGTGAAGCTTGGCAATAGTTCCTTACTAAGATCCTTCATCTACGCTTCGTCTAGTAATACTCTCATTCTAAACGCACTCGTCGTTACCAACCCTAATTTTCTCCGTTTCCATCTCCACCCCCGAGATACTTTTCAGCGTGAGGACTCCCTTGGCCATCGCCGAGCTACAGTCGAAGGGGCCAGTCAAGATGGGACGAAGGAAGCCGTGGAGGAGTCGAACCGAAAGGGAAATTATTCAAAGTATAAAAAAAAGGAGGAAATACTTCCGCGAAGCCCTTGACACGGAGGAGCTCAAGTGTGGAAAGCCACTTCAAAGCCACGGGCGCTAATTGGATTTACAACGAGTTAGTCCTCCGTGGACCAAGTTTCGAGTATCTGCGGAGCATCGCGCCCCTACGTGTGTATGTGGCTTTTGTAACCGGATGCGAGGCTAAGTTGGCCGGCAACTGAGCCGCGATAACTTTTCCGTTTTCTCGGTGTCGCAAGACGCGTACGGTATCGCCAATTTCCCCGATCGAGTCTCTTTCAAAGGGTGAAAACATCGCAGCTGCGACGGCGAACGTCTTTTATTGACTCTTGGGGGTTGGAAAAGATTTTTCTACGGAATATTTTATTTCTTCTGAACCGTACGCCTCGAGGAGTTGTACAACTACTATCTCCAGGTGTTTAGAACCAGATAGAAGTCCTTGCGTAACTACTTTCATTTTAAATTACTCCAGCATCAGTGGAGAGTATTTCTCTCTCTCGATTTCTTCCATAAATCATAGCGTAACGTTCAAAAGCCTCGTCGAATGAGGAAATAAAAAAAAGTTGAAGTCGGTCTAACTCCATCGCATCGAGTGAAAATCGTTTCCCATCGGCGAATACTCCGTCCTTTTGTCTCACCTCCCCGAGAATTGATTTGCCCCCGCGTCGAATCCCATCAGGGGTTTCACACGCGCGGTTTTTGCAAGCCAGGATCGAGGCATGTGCTCGCGCTACAAAGACTGCTGCGTAAAACACAAAACATAAAAAGCGAACGGGCCGATATATTATCGCGCTTGCGGGGTCATTCAGCCGAAACCAGTTTCTGGGCCGATTCTTTTTCCCAACGCCACTCTTCCTCTGCCTGACGCACGATTTACATAGATCCAGGCCTGCCGATCTGCATATCGGGTGTCGTTCAAATTAGGTCCGCTCCGAGGAGCCAACCCACGGGCCCCCCTTTCCTTTCTTCTCCCCCAGAGAGAGGGACAACCCCTCCGCGATCACGCGCTCGGATTGGACGAGTTTCTCGCGGGAATCGAAGGCAGTTAAATCGTAATTTTTCAGACGGCCAACTCTGGGGGACGACTACCCCATCATCCTATCGATTACTATGCTTGATTTTTATTGTTCTGTTCTGGGCGAGCCTTGATTCACAGGACCCTTTTTCATTGAAATTTCAGCAAGATCTATGCGTTGTCTAGCAATCTTACAGCCTCGATCGAAACTAGAATTTTTCCGAGTTGGGTTACCCCTACACTCTCATCGATTAATGGATTCGTTCAAATTTCCAAGATATCAAGTAAAATAAATAGCGAAATCCTGTATCTCTGCGTTATCTAGCAATATGACAAATAGCCTCAGTAAATCCTGAAACTTTTCCGAGTTTTGAGGATTCGTTCAACCCTTAGAACGATTATTTCGTTAACTCGGTAACCTAATTAATCGAATTAATGCCTGCCATTTTAGATAATTTCGTCTTTCAATCTCTTTAATCCTACCCTGGTTTCCGAGTTATCTCGAATCGAAGTTAAATAATTCATGTCTGAGGTCGGCTAAGGATCCCACGACACGCTTAAAATTATTCATTATTTTGCTAAGCACAGATTCGTTGCCAATTTTATTTAAAATAATCGCGTGGCCTACTGACGATAAAATTTCCACGTTGCACGGTACCGATTGAGACGTAATCGCGATTTTAAGCGAGCCGCATCGCATGTTTTACGGGGATTGAAGAGGATCCTGCTTGCTTACAGTTACGACGCGTTGAATTATGTCAGTTAACATTATCCACTCATCAAGCAACTTAGCACGAAATCAAATAACGTTCACACAAATCAATTTAACGCAAGCGACTCGCGCGTATGTGTGCTCATCTCAGCGATTTCAACGGTAAACGGCAACAACGAGTCCAGGTGATAGGTAATTAGAGCTAGGCGTTCGCAAACGCATCCAAGGTGAGTCTACTTAATCTTCAGTCCCAGTCGGTCGTTTACAACCGGAAGCAAGCGGTCTGATTCACATTGGCCGAGTAATATCCACCACTCCGGCCCAGGCAACGACGACATTGTATCCGTATTCAAAATATACGGGCACACGTGTTACTTGGCCGCGTTATTTCGAGCGACCCGTTTCCTTGGGGGCTCGATGCGCGTCACTGGCCCTTTTTTCCTCGCGGCACTTGTCTCCCCTCGGATCGGAGCCACTTCGTTCGTTTTATGCGTTTCGGAAACTGAAAAACAACGCCTGGAGAAGCAAAGATCCACGCCGTCTCCCGGAAGCGACGCCCGCCACCGAAACTCGTTAAAACTCGAGGCGCGACGTCCACGGTTATCTATGTATTTATTTATTTCATTCTAAATGGAACCAACCCTCTGAACAACGGAGAATACAAACGGGCCCGAAGGATATTGATTTTTAGTGAAATGCAAATGGAGTAAAATATTTTCGATCAGAACTGAGGGATAAGTCCGAGTGTTTCAGAGTTTGTAAGCTTTCATTTGAACTCCTTTTTTGAACAAACTGTTGCTCGATCTCAGCTGGAAGACGCCACGAGGAGTAAAATATTTTCGATCAGACTTAATTCAAAGAAATAAGGTACTCTTTGCTTCGAGTCTCCACGCTCTGACTCTCCTATAACTCCCATTGTCCTTGCCCAATCCGAACGAAATCTTCTTCAAGTTCCCACTCGCACTCCAACAGGAAGTATCCCAGCCCAAAGTGTTGGACATCTCAGCTGGAAGACGCCAGGGTGCACGTGGAAGATCACGACTCGAGTCGCCCTTCCTCGTGGCTCACATTGTCTCTTACGGAATGGAAAAAAGAGGAAGTTGCCAAGTGTATCAGAACTCTTTCAGCGAACAAAGCAGACAGTTGCTTTCCTCGCGGCGGGATCCCGTTAAGACAGCCGGATGCAGCTTGTTTTAGCGACGTTCTCGCGGCGCCGCTGGCCGCGCCGAAAGTGCAGAAAACCGTGGCCGCGCGAAAATAGCGGTAACTCGGTATAATGCGATGCAGTAGCGGATACGTTGTTACAGTAATGCGCTCGCATCGCGCGCAACTACGCACGTGGGTGGATTCTTTTCGCGTTGGAACAATAGTTTCGCGTGCACGGAACGAATCCCCGCGCAACGATCGGGGCGCGTACGCGGTACGCTCCGCGACTTTACGAGTGACAACTGTAATTAACCGCGAACACTCGAATTTTAATGTCTTCGTTTCCGCTCGCGTTATTACGCTGCAATCTTATGTCCAAGAACAGACGTCTACCGAAACAGTCGAGACGAAGCTTCAAGATTTCAGAGGATATTTAAAAAAAAAAAGTGGCTCGTTTCGTTTCTTAAACTGAGAGCTGCAAGACGAGAATCCTTGTAAACTAGGCAAAAATGAAACGAAGATACCAGAGACGATACTAGGATGGGTTGGATTTCGGAAGCGCGATAAGTGCGCGGGTTTTTTATTCGTCGGGAAATATCGCGGCGAGAAAACACAGTTTTAAATTGAGCGCAAATTAGTAGCGCGGCGGTGACCATGCAGAGAGCAACGAAGTTCGCAGCTCGCAACCGGAAGCACGGTTCAGGTGTTACTTATATCCCTTATCAGGACGCGCCGGTCGTTGCGACCCCATGAGACGGTTTGTGGCTCATTGTCCACGTCCGAAACGGACGGCGCAAGGCCGTATAAATATCAGGCCACCGTATCGCGTATGCATATCGCTGGCTTCCCCGCGGCTACTCTCTCTTTCTCCATCCTCGATTTCTTCGACTAAACGTTGGCCGAGGTTGCAGTCGGCCGTTGCTACCAAGTGGAAAGAATAGTGCATCGATTGGTAGCAGAAATAGGAGCCAAGTGTCGAGAATACTTGGCATAAAAACGTTCAAATTCTCTACTATCTATCATCCATGCCACGGTGGACGTTTACTTAATAATCACCCAATTTCCTACGTTCCTACTTGGACACGCGCGGGAGATTAACAGCAGAAAATGGTAAAAGAAACAAAGAGCCATCAGACGAAACCGTTTCGAATTTCATGTGGTATCGCTCCGTTTGATCGGTAGGCATCGCTAATTTCTGCGCGCGCGGCTCCGTTCTCTCGCACTTCTTTCGTTCCCAACGTTATCATCATCGCTCTTTACGAGCGCATTTGCATCGGCCCGGAACCGCTTCTGAGCTCGTAGCCGAGCCGACGAACGGCGGGAAGAAGAAGGAGAACGACGAGGTAAACGCGAACGAGGAGGACGACGAAAAAAAGAAACGAAACGCCGCGAACGAAAGAGGGAGGGCTGGGGACGTGCGAACGGCGTTGCTTAATAACCCGTATACCGATTCGCGTATGCCGCGCGATTCGCGTCGGTGTTGGTCGCGTAGCGTGCGCGCATGCGCGGCAGACACATCACGCGTCAACGTGGTTAGAGCCGAGATACGGGTTCGCTTCGCCAATCCATGCGGCTGGCGTCGGCGCATAATGCGAGCGGCTCCGCCGCGCAATGCGCGCGCGTAATTTCGTCGATTCTAATTGCGACGAGTTACAATTAGAAAGCGCACTAATTGAAAGCGTTTCGCAATGCGCGATGGCGCAAAGGTTTCGCGGATCTTCGCGAGCCGTGTGATTTACCGCTGCGACGTGGGATCCGCGGTTGCGCGAGGCACCGGCGCGCTCGATTTCAACGACAAGATTGGTGGATCGTTGGAGCAACTCCTCGATCGAAATCTGCGATCGACACTTGGGAACGCGGTTGAAACATCGAATACACTTTGATGGGTTGAAAAGTGGTTCGAAGATGGTGCATATTTAAGTAAATTGTTGTGGGAAAGTGGAAACCTCTTCATGAATAACTTCTTATACTAGAAGACCTCAGGGGCTGTAGCTACGATTGCAGCTACAGTACGGGCTTAGGGATCCCGAGGTACCCTAGCTATTTGGGGGGTCGGCGACCCCTAGAAGCTGCTCACGCAATGCTTTTATTATTATTATTTACAGTGCTGTCACATTAACGTCGTTAATTCTTGAGATTTGTATCTTGTTACATTGTCAGCTTCCAGACTTTGACAAAATTCAAAATAGCGAGAGGACAAAGTGAACTACTCCTTGTGTGCCCCAACAGACATGTAGAAGTATGTAATCTAAGATGTCAAGAGTTGACGCGAAAAAGAAATATATGTGCAAGCCTGTAATAATCAATGTAAAACAGATTAAAAAGCCTCGCAAGACGATGAAATAAACAAACTACGGCACGAATAACAATTGCGATTCAGATCTATGAGCGAATCTCATTGAAAACGATCCATCGGACGTAACTTTTCCCTGGCGGATTCAGCAGCGTCGCATCGAGTTACTCGGAAACACGAGAATGTGCGCGTGTATTCGTTTGTATTAAATTAGTTTCTATTCGATTGGTCTCAATGCAACGCTTCTGCGGAGAGCCGCGGCGCAGGCACTCACACACGTATCTGGGAGCCTACTTAAGGCCCGTACGCAAGTATGTATCCGTTTAATGCTCGCCTCTAGTGGAGCGTCGTCGAACCACGCGGTTCCGCGTGCGTGTAAGCGTTTACGTGTGCAACAGTGGATATTACCGACGGCTGTACTTGCTCGTACTTAGCGTACACTCATGGCCGATGCACAGATAACTTCGCCGTGTACACCGTGGAAACGCGAGTTACGCCAAGTCGTTCGAGGATCGCTTTTGCTTTACGAGCGTTTACGCGCGCCCGGAGAATTCCGCGAGTGCGTAGTGTTGCACGTGCACGCCCGAGACTTCTTCCTCCTTTTTCAGGACTCGCGAAACCTCGACATGCGAAACCTAACATTCGACCCTTTGCAGGTGGCGATAAGGGAGGATTCAACGTGTCTCGAACTCAGAGTTCTTTATTTTCAAATTTCTCCTCTCAATATTCCTGGAATATTTAAATGTTCCATCAGGATTGTTCGACAGCCTAGAATCACTTTTCTACACTTTTCTGCGTTTGTCCTCCTTATCCTCTACTCTCCGCACTTTCAGACCTTCGCTTAACCGCGAGCTATCCGGCAGGATGAACCGCGGGAAACACGCTGTTCCAAATGAAGTAATAATTGTGACGCATGGCTATACCGATTACGAAAGTTCGATATCCGATGGACTTTTGCGCGGTAACCGCTACCGATTGCAGTAAATTCCGCGATGGCCGCGGACGCCGCGATAAATTTCCCGGGGAACGCGCACGTTTGTGAATCACGTGCAGCTGGTATTGTCTGGAAAGAAGAAACTCGGTCTGCCGTGACGCGATTGCACCGGTGTTACGATAAATTTTCCACCGCATCGCGATGTCCTTCCGAAGAAATCCGATTTTCCGATGCACCGGAAGCAGCGGCGTCGATAATCAACTCTCGACGAAAGAAAAACGAACGGATCCTGCGCAACGATTGTTGGCCAATCCATTTGCGACATGATACCATTCGTTATTAAGAGGAAAGCTTTCGATTGACAGGCTACGCGTTGGAAATAATGTAGAACGAAAGGAATAATTGGTAGAATTGGATCGGGGACGCGCATCTGTGCTACAGGATGAGTTAGCATGACCATTTGAGTTGGTAAAAAGGTAGATGAGAAACTGGTACACTTTTCTCAAGATCAGTGATGATTTAACAAGAAACTTTGGCTCAAAGAGTGTTTAGATAAGGGAACAGAGTTTATACAAAATTTGTTGTACAAACTCTGTTGTACTCCGATTCCACTACGCACCGAAATCCTCGTCATTCGACTTCGGTGCATCCTCGATCCTCTCCATCCCCCTCATCGTCATCTCTCCAGAAAACCAAGACCAAACAACGGTCCCAGTTGCGGAATCGAATCACCTGCAAAACGCATTTCCGTGCGCTGTCGCGAATGCTAATTAACGTTTCGCAAGTTTCCGCGACAACGGAGCCGGTACAAGTGTAATGCGTAAGTGCCTAATGCGCGGAAGTTTGGTGGTAGACGGACTCGCGGCTGGAATTGAAGGAACTTTTCGACGAAACGATAAACCGATTTGCCGGGCCGTCGCTAGTTAGCCAGACACGGGACAGCCATATTCGCGCTTCGGCCATTATCCTGTTTCGGACGCGACTGTAATTAAGCCTGTTTCCGGGGATTAGCGCGAGAGCGTGCGCGCGCCAACGCGGGCGCAACGTCCTGGCCTCTGCCGGCGGTCAGAGTTTGCGTTTCTTTTTGGTCGGAGTCCATTACGACCAGGAACAACCACTGGTCCGAATAGTTTCGCGAAATGGTGTCGTTTCTCCCCTGTGAGGTGAGTACGAGGCGTTGAAAATGCCGCGTCGAATCAATTCTACGACACTGGTAGCTTTCGGGGGTTGAAATATTTCGGAGTGGAAATGGAGGGTTTTCCGGAAGGGAGGATTCATTCTAGAATAGCGTTTGGGCGTTGAATACTTTCGAGAAGAAGTGAACGGTTTTCCGGAGCGGGAATTTTATCTTTCACAAGAATATATGTTAAGTAAAATTAACACTATTTGTCTCGAGGTAAATTGTCTCTTCTTATCTGTTCACAGTCTTTGATTGATACCCATCCTTTGGTTTAACCCTTTCAGACTTGAATTATATATTTTTTAATTTAATTTTTAGGGTCAACTTGGACTAAAATGAGTACAGGAAAAATGAAAGAATCCTAATAGTGTAGTTTTCGAGGAACACTGGTCTTTTTAAATTTTGTGTAGTATGCCAAGTATTCCGACCCCTAAATCCTCCGTGTCCCGTATAATAACGATCGAATCGCCGCCAGCATCGGTTCGCCTAGATTTCCCACGTGCCGGTGGATTGTCGCGTTTCCTAGCAGCGGGTGGCCAAGCCAGTCCCGGTGCATCGCGACAGGCCAGTGGTGTTTCCATGAACGGGATCCCTGTCGGAGTACTGGCCAGACCCCTCGTCCACGGAACAGACATTGGGGCGCTGGCGTATCGATCTATGCCCGCGTCTTCCTCATTAGGCGGATCGCTCGATTTCGTAGGTGCTCTTTTGACGCGGTCGCGGGTTGCGATCCGGCCCTAAAGTGGTGACGCAACGGTCGAACGAGACCCCAATAGGTCGAGATGAGAGCCATTGTATGGCAATCTTATAATTTAGACAATCACCGATCAATTGAATGGGCCTTTACTACTGCTATACATGCAGCGCCCGTACACCGGCGAGAGTGAATGATGAATGAATGAAGGGACAAGACTGAATGAATGGACAGATAGTTGGCTCCGCTTAAACGTTCGTAAATAACCGGCCGCTTCATTCAATTACTTTCAATCGCTTCGAGCCAATAGATACAATTTAGAAAAAAAAAGAGAAAGAAACGCAGAGTTTTAGACGGATCGCGACCGAATCCGCGAACGACCACGTTCACTCAGCATCTCGAACGCGTCTCGTCGAAACTTCATCCTACCGATCGATCTCGTAGATCAACTTAAAAATGAAGATCGATTCAAAAATACCAACACCGCAATTAAAACTCAAGCGCATCCCATCCGACGTGAAAGAGAGACAATCAGTTTTATTTTTAATTCGGCGCGACAATAAAAGCGTCGAAAAATTTCTCACGGAAAAATATTTTA
The DNA here is from genome assembly GCF_026225885.1 of Hylaeus anthracinus. NCBI lineage: Eukaryota > Metazoa > Arthropoda > Insecta > Hymenoptera > Colletidae > Hylaeus > Hylaeus anthracinus. Next base: position 3,025,522 of record NW_026534347.1, read on the forward strand.
CGATGTGCGAGATTTATCGCGGTGTTAAAAACACGTGCGCCAAGTGTGTTTTTTTTTTTCCTGCGCCGATTCGCATCTCTCGCGGAGAGAAGAAAACGACGCGAAAAAATGCACGAAATCACGAGGGAAATTTCATGCAAAATATTCCTGTAATTATCACGACGTGTGACGTTCGCCGAGGATTATCGGGATTCGTCGAAAAATTATATCCCACGTCGCTGGCACGCGGAACGACCGAAATAAATTATTCGCGGAATATTTTCACCGATGCCCCGTGTAAACACGCGATCCACACCGCGGTGGACACCGTCGATAAGATAATTTGATCGAAAGTCCCGGTCAAAGAGAAAATTACACTGATCAGCAGCCGCGTCATTAACGAGCCGCTGACCGACCCCGAGCTAAGAAGACGCCTCCTTGCGTTCGCTTTGCACGTACACCGTGTATGCGCGTCGAAAAAGCACACTATGGCACCATATCCTTGTCACGAAAATTCTCGTCGGAATGGTTGTTCAAAAATTCTGGAAAAATTAGATCTCTTTACACTCGACGCTGTAATATTCGACGTTGCTATACGCTGTTAAATCTGTCAATAATTGGGTCAACTCGTGGATCACAGTCTCACCCCCCTTCTATTTCTTCATAAAAAAAAGATGAAAGGTAACGATTGAGAAATAGTCGCGCGGTGGATGGTGAAAAGAAATCTGAAAACGTGAAACCGAAAGGCAAACGGGTCGCTATATCGACTTAATGGACGCCGATTGGTACAGATGGCCTTTAGACGGCGTTCGTACGACCGCGAGACTTGCGCCACGTCACGTCCGGATGAATTTACATGCGTAAAACGAGACGGTCCGAGTCTCGATTGTCGATAGCGAGTTTCCTTTTCCACTGTGCGCTACTCCCATGCGCCGAGTTCCCCTGGCGGTCGTGAAATTCAAAATTCGACTCTTCGAAAGACATTTCGTGCACCTCTGCCACTTCTGAATTACAAAGGGATTTCCAAACGGTACTTTAGAATTTTCATCGAAATTATTTTGATATTCCAAACCAATTATTTCTCCCTCGAAACCGTAATGTTTTATATTTCGATAATAATGCGAATATCATTTGTACGAGTATCTGCACGCGAACGCGGGTGAATTTTATTTAAAATGAAAATATGAAATAATTATTTGAAACGATATTTCAGTCTTTTATTTCTCCGCAATGTTATTTGGGAGTAACTCAAATATTGATCCGTCTGAATTAGCAGGTATTTCGTATGTGAAAAATGTAAAATATGAATCGCCTCTTATTTTGAATTGGGCGCGATAAATATCACGAAAATATGATAATAATACATCGCGTGAATAAAAGTATGATATCATTCGGGGTAAATGCAGTTGGGGCTGACGTCACGTTACAAGAATGCTTGATTACTCGCGAGGAAAGCTGACCTGGCAAACCTTGTCTTAGGCGCGACTAATCGCGGGATTTGACCATCTCAGGCTTCGAGGTATTCGACTCCTTCGATTTTAATTGTTACTAAACATTCCCTTTACTATTTGATAGGTGAAGGACCCTGATTTTTGCTCCCGAGTATCCTACATTTTTTTTTATCGAAAGTAATACCCATATCCGTAGACGTTTTGAACGTTTAAGTCCTAAAAAATGTGACTAAAATTTCCTTACGTCCAATCGCACTCTAATCTAGCTTAAAGTACATCATGAAACAGATTATATTCTCTTCCTTTGAATAGCAAGATTTTATTAAGACGCTGACAGCTGTTGTACAATTCTTCTTTCGGTTTCTCGTTTCCCGAAAAGCAATAACTCGATTTCCAGACCGAAATCTATCGGTCGAATATGACTCGACTGTTCTACAATTGAATTCCCGAAACGAACGTTTGGACGGAAGAGCGTTTGATAAGCAGCCGGAAGTTGGTCGCGGGCAAACGCCCAGCTTTCCTCTCGATTCTGATAGTGGACAGCCGCTCCAACGAACACCACTCGATTCGTTTCGAGTCCACTTGCCCGGAGATTCAGTTTCGATCTATCAGTCTCGAGGGGCTCGCGATGCTTTGATCTACGAAAGCAATCTTATCGATGCGCATACGATATTCCGCCGATGCATATGTATCCCCCGGTTGCGGAGTCGAGAGCCCGTCATGTTTGCTCAAGTGATTTTGTTACTTTTATCGAGGTCCCGGATACGAGCTCCCTTGCCAACTAATTGTTCGATCTACAGAAAATAAAGCTCCTCTCCTCTTTGCATTCACCCTTTCGGTTACGTAATTGACAGCGTGCCGACTATTTATTGGCTACGTGGCTCTTCCAATGATCGCTCGTTGGTCTTTCAATTGTTATACCGTGTTCAATTCTTCTACTTTGTAATACTGCAGCGAATATTATACCAGAATGTTTTTGTCACTGTTCGGTGAGACACGAGGAAACTTTTGAATACACAATAGTAACTTTGTTGGAGATAAACGTATAACGACTTCCCTTCGATATCGAGGCGGGGCTTTGATACTTGTACAATGTATATTTGACTACTAAATTCTGCACTTCGCCCTAGCGTATACTGATCTATGCACGGTACCAATTTTTCGGTACTAAGCAGATGTCCCCTCCAGTTTTAATTTTGCTGATACCTGAATCGTGAGAACGATCGAAGCTAATTTCCATCACGTGACATCGTTATAGGATTCTTTAACGTTGATATGTAACAAACGCGTAACAACGGTACGCGACGAGGCTGATTGAGTAATTCCATCAAAAATCAATTTCATCGGTTGCAACAGGGGGTCGGTGGCGAAACCGTTCGCCATTAGCAGCGATTATTTGCAGTCATCGCGGCCATTTGAAAATTACTCGATCGAAACGGGGTACGAGTCGAATATGCAGCCGAACCGATTAATCCGTCATTCTGATTTATTTCTCCGTTGGCGGGCCGCGTTTGGATGCCGCGGCGCAGGACCGACGAGTAGCGTTATCGCGTGACAAAGCGCGTATAGGTGAACGATAGACGGTCCGTCGCACCCGTGAATATTCATCCGACCCGCTAATTGGCGATACAATGACTATTCATGAATCAACGATTTTCAATAGCTGTTATTCGACGTATGAACGAAAGGCGGAGCAACAATGAGAAAAGTAAGAACAGAGGACCGACAAAGGAGTGCTGAAAGGAAAAAAAAGGGGATACGATGGAACAAGGAAAATCAATCCCACTGAAACTTCGAATGGGTATGGATCGATAGAGAAGAATTCGAAAATTTTTATTCAAATAGAATCGACTATTGAACGGAAAGGTTTAACACGTTGGCTGCCAAGTTAAAATTCACGAAAAATTCTACTATAGAAACAAAATTTTATAGTCCAGCAGTACAAATAAATTCGAACGAAATTCTTGAATTTCCACGAAGTTACCACAAATCTATGACTATTTAGTTTCCAATAGTCTGAAAATCAAATTTTAGCCTTGTGAACATTTTCAAAAGTATCATGTATCAGGGTAACAGTGAACGTGTTTAAACGTCGAAAATGCGACACGACGCAACCGATGGCATTGTCATCGACGATGACCAATACCGATGACGGGGAATTCGGTCGGGCGTCGCGGGGGAGGCACCACGTCTGCGTTCTTGCACACCGTCGTTGTTTGTCGACGCAAGCGCGCGATGCGGCCCACGAATTTATGTTCGACATGTGCGATTACTGCATCCACGGCTACTTCGCGCGATTATCAGGCGAGGAACGAGCGAGAGGAACGGCAACGCGAAAAAGACGAACGGGAGAGAAAGAGGAAAGTGCAAAGGGGCGGGGGAGGGGGGGAGGGGGCAGATAGACGCCTACTACGGCGAGAGCAATTACCCAGGTATCATAATTTCCGCGATATTTCCACGATCAACGAATATCATTAAACACACAAGTCCTCGGGTGGTTATTCGAGCAGTAAAATTTAATATCGTCATCGAGTAAACAAAGTATTCAACGTTGCCGAGCAACGACCTACTCGTTCTCCGAATAATAAAATATAATACGCCCTTGGGACCCTAGGAGAAACATTTATTAATTTATTTCTTCTATTACATTTTATGCTTGTTTATTCTACGTTGAATATTTTCGAACGATAGTATTCGTTGCAGCTCGCTACAAAAGAAATTAACGACCTACGGGGTGAGTTGACTCAAGCAGCGGATGCGTGAAGAGAATCATCGAAGCATCGCGTCCAAGGAGCAAAGTCCCGCGAGAGTGACAAAAAGATTTACAAAGTATGGGAAATTCAAAGGAACGCGTTCGAAAAGGCAGATTCGAAGAAAGAGACTTCTTCCTGCGCCCCGGTGTGAGGGATCGAATATAGACAGACCTAAATACTGGGAAAAGGATTTAAGGACTGCAACGTCCAAACACGATACGTACACCGTCGTTATTAATAACCCCCTCGTACATTTATTTTCTCCTCTTTAAACATTCAGGGTTTCTCAGCCGTCAACGACGATAAAAGATGAACAAAACAAACGTCGCCCACGCGGCCCGAAAACGATAAATAAAATGTTTACGGCCGATTTTCGCGGCGAAAACGCGATCGCGATCGGCTGAAATCGTCGAAATTGAACCAACGGGGAAACGCATCGCAGAAGGGCGTCATTCCCTCAAATCGAAGTTTATTTAGCCTGGGTTTACAGCTCACTCTGGATTCACTTAAGCTCGAATCGCCGCAGGAATCGCAGCGATGTCGTCCCATGCGATTCGGAATTTTGGAACCGATCCAAGCGACCTTTGAATAGTCTCCGAAGACGAGGAACCAGGACGGAGGGGGAATTTTAGCGATCGGAGGCTGGCCCGTGGAAAAATTTACGACGACAATAAACTTCGTCCACCGCGCGGGGGGACGCAGGATTATATACAAAAAAAAAAGGAGAAGAGAAGATGTAGAAGAAGAAGAAGAAGAAGAAGAAGAAGAAAGGAGGAACCGGAGAATTGTGCGCTGGGGACGCTGCACAATTATCCGAGATGTTTCGGCTACCGAACTGTTTTAGAGAAATTCACCCCCTGCTAAGTAACTCGCGTGGAATGTGTGTATGTGTGTGTATGTGTGTGTGTGTGTGTGTGTGTGTGTGTGTGTGTGTGTGTGTCTGTAGTGTAATAGATGGAATAAGTGTGAAGTGTGTGCAGAAGTCTGATATAGAAATTGATGTGGCATATATATGTGTAAAATTGCAGAAGTAATCCTAATATATATTTTCTCAAAGCTCCCCCCAGGGTTGTTTTCTCGAATTCATATTAAATAATTGATAAGAAAGGAACATAGCAAATAATGAATTTTTAATTTCAAGTTTGCTTCCCCGTTAAGTCCACGGAACCTCCTACAAAGCTCGATTTTCAATTCTTCGCTGCTCTTAATGGCGGAGCGGAATAGTGGACGGTCTACCCCTCCGGATGGGGGTGGAGGACTGGCAAACATTTCCGAACGTGGCGTGTTCGCGTGGCTGGCGCAACTGTTGCACGCACACGCGTGCCAATTCGCGATTCCTGCGTGGAAATTAACGACACGTAGCGAGTGACCCTTGAGTTTCCACCCTACGAGGTGACGGAGCGATGTTTAAGGGGTCGCGCGAGGTAATTGACGCGCTCAGAGGTACGCGAAACTCGAAACTTCCGGTAGCATCTTAAAAACAGGCGATAAACACCGCCGTGGCTGCGATGACCACTGCGAGACTCGACACGAGCCTTGTTTGTTACAAAACGTGATGGTTGTCTGGGTTTGAGTCATCTTCAATGGACTATTACAGTGTAAATAGAAATATGTATGGATTCGAATGTATCTTCATGCTTTGTGATCTAAAATAACGGTTTTCATTTGGAGAAAATATTCAGTCTACTATTCGTAAAAGTAAAAAATATATCTTCAATCAGTTTTCGTATAAGTGAAATGATACAAAGCTCTTTTGGAAAACCCCTTGCAATTACTAGTTCGACGGTTGAGAACTGCTGAAAAATGTCACCGAGCACGCGATATCCATATATCGAAGTTGTTAGCAGTCACTCGCCTCTCGAAAACGTCTTCAAGGTTCCCCAGCATCCCAGAGAATTCTTTTTCCTCGGCAAACGGCTGCAGAAATTCTTGGAAACGCTCATTAAGGCCTGCACGAGACTCGCATTTCGCGATGCGTGTATCCCGATATATTTAGAGTGTGGGTGAATCACTGTTTGGCAGGCGAGCTCACCGACTCCGGCAGTTAAACCGCCGATTTCAGAAATAACGGCCACGGAAATTAATAATCCGCCTCGTTGTATCGCGACTGACGGACGATCGAGTTCGCATTCCTGCTCGTTCGAAATCTGCTACCGTAATCGTTCTGGCTGCAATTCCAGTTGTTTCTATATTTAACCCTTTCGATACATTGGGACGAGATGTCTCGGTATCGAAATGTAATTTGCACAATGTTGCGATGCTACGGACGAGATCATGGACGCTATTAACGTTACAATATTAGATGTTTTCCAAACAAAATGTAAATTCAAAAGCGACATTCTGATACAAATTACATTCTGATAGCGAGATATCTCGTCCCACGTACCGAAAGGGTTAATTCGCCGAAATACAGTGAAATGCATGAACAAACGCAGGTGACCTCTACGCGTAACGCCGATTCTAGCGTTAATAGTCCCGGCAATCTCGTCAAATTGCACGTTCTATAAATTACTAGTCGACGTGGTGCGGTGTAATTAGAAAAAAAAAAAAAAAACACCTGTGTCACGCGTAGAGTTGTAACGCGCGATCAGCCCCTAGGTGCTCAACCCCGCCTTTCATTCTTTCCGTCTTCGAAACGAGTCCTCGCGGTGTTCGGCACTCGTTACGTCGCTGGTAACGCGTTTTAATAAGGCGACGGGGACGAACGGCAAATATACACGCCGCTCGGTGCACCTGCGCTCGATTATAGTCACCACCTAAGCGGTCGTGTTGCCTGCCGGCAGCTCGTAAAACGGGTGAACCCCGGAGGTCTAGACCAGCCCTGGACTAGACCAACGAGACGACACATCCGAAATAAGCCTCTATATTCTATTTCGAGGCAGACACGCCGCGCGATACAGTTTCTCGTGTCAGTGGAATACGGCAATGATTCCCTCGTTGGCCCGTTTTCACGTTTGCCGGTAATTATCCTCCGACCCGTCTTTTATTTGTGTGCCCTGCCGATTCGAAACGCGTGCGATTTTTTTTTCAACGACGTTTCGAGCATCGGACGTTTTATTTCTTTTCAAGTATCTCTCTTGGAAAATCAAACGCGACTCTCTACCAAAATTAAAGTCTTTGTTTCATCTCGCTACCAAAGAATGGTACGTTTTCGCATTTGGAGTATCCAACCCCGTGACTGTTGCATCAGGTTTGAGAAGACAAAGAATATCTATATTTTGTCAAGATATTCAAGACGTCCAGATTTTCAAGGGGCAGTTTCCACTTGCAACCCTCGATCATCGAACCATTAACCCCTTACCCTGCAATAACGTGTGAGAATCACGAGTCAGACACGTCGTCAGCCACGAGATCCCAGAGGAAACTGTTGGAGAAGGGGTCAGAGAGACGTAACAGAAGAATTTATTTTTGGAAATCTCGATCCATCGCGATCGAGGGATCCAGACGGAGAGGACCCAGCGTCCACGCGGCTCCTCTACCCGGCGGTGTCAGAGCGCGCGTGATTCACGTCTCCGCGTCGTTGAACGCGTCTCGGCAAGTGTCGCCGCCACTCGGGAATCTCGGGAACCGCTTCAGGGATTCCCCTACCGCCTGTCGAATCGCGACTCCTGGAGGGGAGCCAGGGAGCACGGTGTCGAGAGCGGGAGGGGAAGTGACGCGAGTCATGGCAAAACTTTTGTCCATTCACGGTCGACACGCTCCTAATTGGGAGTACGCTTCGTGGTCTCGTTCCACGCGCACGGTTGCTCCCTGGAAAGGCGACCGGACGCGGCTCTCTGTCTCCTCCCCGAATTTTCTCTCGTTCGAACGTCTCCCCGGAGCTAATTATTGGCCCGTTCGAGCGATTTTCCCCAAGGTTTTCCCCCTTCCCCTCGGATGAATCGCGATTCAGACCGCGGTTTTCGTTGGAAATCGAGAAACGTCCGACGTAACCTCGCCTCTCGCTTTGGAGTAAATCAATCTCGGCGAACGAACGCGTTTCTGCGCGATTGACGGCCGGCATAGATTCCTATCTGCTCGAAAATCAGGGGTTTTCCAAGGGAAGGCTTGAGAATGTTGATTCCTAACCCTTTGAATGGCAGAGGAAATTTTCATACATATCTGAGAAATGCCAGACAATTTTAAACAAAGATGCATGATTGCAAACAGAAATTAGGTTCTTGGCCCTTTTGCAATTGTACGGAGGAGGTTCTTGACACTCAAAGGGTTAATCGAGGTATGACCGATAGTTTTGGTCTAAATGCAAGTCCACGTGCGATGGGCCCACCACGCATGGACTATTTTTACCCCAATTTCAATGTAAATATGGTACATAATGATGTGCTGTGGTTGTCTTCATTTTTCTGATTTTTCTTTTAGTTATTATTGCACTTGACATCAAGGGCATATTGCCCGTACATAAAGTATGATTAATAAATATACAAAATTAAGTTCGACTGTGCCCTAAACGACTACTGTTACCAGAAAACAATATCCTAAAGCTCGCCCTGATAAGAACATGTTAATTTTAGGGAAATCAGGAATGTAAACACCGTGCGCTCCGAAACGAATAGTTGTATGCAGGTCGAATGACGAATCGAAAACGTCTCCTCAGCTTTCTATCTAGTGTTCGTTGACACTGCATCGAGTATTCAGCACCGTTTTCAGTTATGCTCTCCATGTTTTGATACATATAGCGGAATACGTTTTCATTTATCGTCGAATGTTAACGTCAAACCGCGACGATCAAACATGTGTCGCATCCATAATACTCTAAACATACCGAAACAGAAATCTCGCCCCGACATGAAATCTATTTAAAAACCTTCCACGACACGCGGGCCTGAGTTTGTTGACAACATAGTTTGCGCGCGCAGGTTCCTGTCAAACTCGAGAAGGTCATTTCCTAAAATCTGTCCAAGTTAACGACGTTACGAATTATAACTAAATTACGAGTGGCACGAAATTGGACAAAACAAGGAAAGCACTAGAAAAGTATGCCCTAATCCACTTCCTAAGTTCGACACTATAGGATCAGGGAAAGGCTGCAAGAACCGAGAGACTTGACTCAACTTTCTAGACAATTTGATCTCGCATTAGTTTCGCGAGGATGATTTCGCGAGGTTGACGTTTAACGCGTATCACCCTAAAAAGAAAATGTTTATTCCGTCCGTCATTCGACGGACAATTTCCCAGAAGCCCGAGATTCTCAACGAAAAGCTTTCCCCCATCGTCGAAAAAGAATCGTCGTTTCGTTACGCCTACTCGCACGGAAAGGAGTTCCTCTAGCTTCTAATCTTTGCGAGAACAATTCAACCTGGAAAATCAAAGACCCCGAGCGTTTAATCGCGCGGGTCGGTGTACGCCAAGTAGCTTGGCTTTCGGCGTTTTCACTTTCCTCTGAAACGTGTCAGCGGGTTATACCGCTTCATCGATCCTCTCGCTACGACCTTTCCGCGCCGCGTCTGTTGCGATTACGTCCAAGCGAATTAAGCCGGGAAAGGGGACGTGACGACAGGTTTTGTCAATAATTGTCTCCGCGTTTCACAAATTCAACGCGCTTGGAATTTTCGCCGACGAGAAGCGCGCGGAACGACTTCAAAAGCGACGTTCCTAAACGGCCCCGGAAACTCGTTGCGACGAAACCTTCCCGCTTCCCGGAGGTTCGAGCCACGTTCTGGCGTCATTAACCCCCAGCCTAATCAATAGACATAATTATGAAACTATGCGGTATTAATAGTCCCGACCCCGGTCAGGTCATAATCTCGTACCGGTACGAGACCAGTTCGCGCGTTATTAAGCGACCGTATTTTATCGAAAACAGCTACACAGTGGCAACCAACACAAACTCCGTGCTCCACGAGACCCTAGCGCGTGCACGGTTAGGTTACAACCGTGCCATTCGCGTTTTCTTCGCGGGGAGTGGAGGTTATCGATGTTACTGATTGATCAAAAAATTAGTGGAGATTGTTTACTAATTTGCAAGAATGGCCTTCAAAGTGGTTCCTTGAAATTTAGAGTGGTATACCGGAGACAGTAAACTGCTCCAAAAGGGAAGGTAAGATTCTGTTTCGGAGTGGAATTAGAGTGGCGTGTATCTGATAATATTTTTTCTAATTCTAAGTGAAAAGATGTATGAAATATGATATTTAAGTTTCGAAAACGTACAGAATACTAAGGCTTCTCTTGGAGCATCTTTTATGTGATAACCAAAACATTGCATCAACCTGATGATAGACTACTCGATAGGCTGATTAGTAATTAATTCTTAGTAAAGATACTTTTCAAAACTGCAATACACTGCGGTAGTAGTTACAATCTCTAAACTTCACTATTCAAACTACAAGTAATACCTTGATTACATTAATCTCAAGCTTCTAATAATGTGAGTGACTCGAGAAACTTTATGCGATTCTTTTACAGAAATATTCCATAGCCTTCGCGTTCAGCACGATCATCAATTGACTCATAAATTATTACGAATCACTCAGACCTTGTGACAGTTGAAATAGATTCATTTCTGCGACAGGCAAATAGATAAATTCCCGCGAAAGGGGCCTAAAAAAATACCCAGGATTTCCACGAGCCTCGGAGGGAATATTCGAGAAAGCACTTTGTCGATCGGCCGAGATTAGGATCCGATTTCTGTCGATTGTATGGAAATAGAACTTCCTACGTTTTGTGTTAAAACGTACACAGTTGAAACACACCGAGACATTCACAATTTAAGGCAAGAGTGGCTGAAATATTATTTCAACGATATATATAACCTTCTACAACTTTTGCGATTATGCCGCCGTTAATCGTATGCGGTGTTAATATGTTATTAACATTTGTCACCGAAGTAGCTGTCTTCCTGTCAAAGATATGTAAAATTCGAAAGAAGTTCAAGAACGCGTCCTTCACACGATGCTCGATTTACGCGAAACTGACACGTCTCGTTGACGACGCGTTTAATAAACTCTCTGTCTATCCGAATTAGTGTTTTTCGCCAAGTTTCAAAGATATCTAAACTCGATCGGACATCGCAAACAACGCGCTAGTAGCGGCCCCGGTATTTGGTAACGGGACACTGTTCCGAAACTCTGTAGGGACACGAGAGGCTTCTGTCAATCGTAAACGAATCGAAGGACACTCGTAAATAAATATTCCCTGAATACGATCTTTGTTTACTTGGGAAACTCCGAAACTATTCGCGCGAGGTTACGTATTCCAAGAAATTGGTGACCACAACAGACCCACCGCGAACGATCACGAAACTCTGAAAACATTATCGAGAGGTCACATTCTAATCCCTCGCGCGCGTTTTTTCACCCTACACCGAGTCGTTCCCTACTGAAGAAAATCGTAGTCGAAAATGGTTGTCAACCACTGTATATAGGCCACTTTGCCGCAAGTCGGTCGAGCTATCCCCTAAATCGCTGAACTATCCTCCAAACAGCAAGTGTCGGGGAAACTTCGCCACCCTCGCACCCTCGTTGAAACTCGGGGACGGCCAAGTGGCCAGTAACCTGACCAGCAATTACCAACCGAAAGACTCACAAAATACTCTCGAAAATCGCGACACTCGTCATCGATAACGACGCGTTACTTCGCGATTCGCACATCGACGCGTTTCTTTTTTTTTGTCTCGTCACCAAGTTTCGTTTATACATTTTTTCGCTAGCAAACTGTCAATTCCAACGTGGTTGGTAAATGCGTCAGCGAGCTACACTTCACCCCGCGTGATTCGCGTGCCACGAGTCGATCGCGTCGAAATCCCGATCACGGGCACTTGAGCCTCGAGTCACAGTCACATTTACCCGTCCTCGCAGTCCACTAGGCCCCCGGAAGCTACAAGTGTCCGCGGTAACCGGGTACTCCTGTGCGAGGATCGTCGTTTCTCACGGCGGTACGAGATGATCTGGGTTCTGTGCCGAGGGTGCAGGGGGTTAGCGAGTCACGACGCTCGCTATCTCGCACGTCGAGCACTTACCTGTTGCCAGAACTGGGCGAGCAGGTATATCCGCTCCTTCTTGAACAGCCAGTCCATGGATTGCATGGCCTGAATGTCCAGCGAGTTGGCCTCCGCAGAGGCCTGCATGCTGGCCAGTGCCGGCGTGTTCAGGCTCGCTAGAACGGGCTGCTGGAGCACGGACGCGTTGCTGCTGGCTAGCAGATTCGCGTGGTAGACGGCCGGTGCATCCTCCGAACCGCCAGTGAGTAGTTGGGCCCCGATCGGCGCTGATGGCCCCTGGAGGCCCAGTGACGAAGCCACTTTGACGGCTTCAAGCTTCACCGCCGGGCCCAAAACCGTTCCCCTACGATTGCTGGCGCCGCCGACGCCTCCTGGGGCGCACGCCTCGGCCGGCGGGCCCGTCGCTACCGTCTCTTCCTGTTCCTTAGTCCCGGACACTGTCCCGGAACACACTGGACCTGTTGCACTACACACTGGTCCCACGGTCACACGAAATCGCACAATGTCCTTTCCGAGTTCGCCAGAGTCATCGAGGAGCAACCCTGGCTCGAGACACCAGATGATCGGATCTCGATCCCGGCCGGTCGTCAGGCTGCCTGTGGTTCACGCGACGGCATCACACCCACACTCGCGCGGAAAAAACCGACGCTAAAACCCGCACTGCACGCGATCACACTTCACTGGCTCCGGTTCTTCCCTCGTCTCGTTTCGTCTGGTCTCGCATCAGCAGCTGACCTCAGGGGAGAGTGTACGAGACCCGTCCTAGCAGGCTCCTAACCTGAAACTAAGAGCTACTGAACGACCGATGCTATGTCTGGAGGAGGTGCACGGCCGTTGGAGGGGGGTAGGCGGAGCCAGAGAGTAGCGGAGGGGGTAGGACAGCCCACCGCTCAGCCAATCTCGCGGCACCCGGCACCCCTACCACCTACGCCGGCGGACAGATTCAGAGGAGAGCGTCGCGACGGTGGGGTTAAGCTGCGCGAAGGTGGGAGACGCCGCGGAAAGGATCGGAGGCTGTCTAGGTGGTCCCTACCAGAGCGGATCTCATATTTTCAGCTCCCCGACCGCCCTTTTCTCCAACCCTGCCGATCGTCGGTTCCCTTCTTCTTTCGTTCCTCTTTTTCGCCAGGCGTCTCCCTCCGCGTTGTATCTATGTTTCTTATTTTCGCCCTCTTCCCCCTCCCTTTCCTCACCTCCGCGCCACCCCTAAACCCGCGTTCCCCGCTCAGACAGTAACCCTTCGATTGCTCTTTGGTGACTGAGCGGCCTTTGTTCCGAGCGACGTTACGATTTTCAGACGTTCCTAAGGATAACGAGGTGAGATTGAGTTTCGAAATGGTTACTGACGCGAGGGCACCGGGATTTTCGATGACGCTCAGCCTCTCAGCGTCGCGACGCTTTCCAGCTTTTTCGATCCTTTCGCCACCGAACGCTACCACTCGAATTCATCGTTCGGTTAAACTTTACTTCCAACTTTTATCTCGGTATATACGAGAGAGTTGTCTCGCCAGCAGTCGATCCAGAGAAAACAGAGACGCGGACTTCGCGATCGCGCTCTATAAATTTTAATGGAAATAGTACCAATCACGAGGATACCCTTTTAGCATACGACGAAGGTTCGATGAAGTATAGCTCGCACGGAACGATATACGACGCGAAGCATACATGCCTCGCACCGCGGCGAACATGTTAAGTAGCTCGTAGGTACAAGCAGGATTGCCGGAGGTTTACCTGCCAGTTTGATCGACCACCCTTCCCGCTGGTCTGTTTCGTGAGAATGACAGTCGATCAAACCTGCGAGTACGCGATTTTGGAGCGGGAATAATTTTGGAGCAGATGTGATTTTGGAGCAAGAGTAATTTTTGGAGCAGGAATGGTTTTGGAGTAGAACAATTTTGGACCAGATGTGATTTCGAAGCAGGAATAAATGGTTTTGGAATAAGAATAATTTTGGAGCAAGGACGATTTTGGAGCAGAACAATTTTTGATTATTAACGATTTCGGAGCAAGAACGATCAACATGTATCGGCATGCGTATAAGTTCAACTCGATCGATAGTTGGGTGAGATTTCAACGCACGACAGTTTGATTTTCGTCGCAGCGAAAGGGTCGATATGGTTTCGGTTGAGTTCCCCTCGCGTTTCCGGAATCAAAAGCAGCTTCGGTCATACATTCCGCGTTATTTACAATATCTGCGAGCCACGAGTAAAGAAATCGGATGACAACGCGCACGCACAAACTGGCAATCTCTGGCAAAGTCAGCTTTTCGATTAAATTACTTCTTCGATACGAACGATCAAATTTCTGGTAAACAATTTTCAACCTACACGGCAACTTCTCGCTCTCGAGGCGAGAATGGAACTTATTTCAACTTCCAAATACGATGTTCGCGATCGAATGACTAACGCTCGGCTCTTGAATGATTTCTGCTATTATTTTTCACCGTGCTCGCTGGAATTCATGCGTTTCGCTCGAAACCGCGCGCAGAATCTAGATCCTTGTCTTCGAGTTTGTTATTTCTGTTCCGGTTTCGCCGTTAATAATGGAGTTGATTCGAGGAGCGTGGCGCTGAAGGTCTGGCGAACCGGAGCGAGCTCGTCGAAAGAGCTACAGCGAAGAATTTGTCAGGACGGCCAAATGAGTCAAAATTATGACTACGAGACATTATCGTGTTTAAAGAATCGGTGTGCAAATTTTCTGAAAACCTACCTAGGAAAATTCAAACATGCCCTTACAGTCATGAGACTTTATCCTATTTAACGTTTTAAAAAAGTGGTCTCTGTACTTTTCTGAAAAGCTCCCTAGGAAAATCGAAGCATCCTACTCAACGGAAACTCGCAAACAGCGAGGAGCCTCGACGAATTTTATTTTCCATATTTTATTTTCGATATCCGCGGAACGATAATAATTTCTCTTTTGTGTCCCGATTGTCCGAAACTCGAAACCGTCGTATTACGTATTCAAATTCCAGAGCATCGCGGAAGTTTTCAGAAGACTAACCGCGGTTAGAATCTGCCAGGAATACCAGCGACTCCGTCTGGAAGAAAGTCAAAGTTCCGAAACGTTCTCCTGAAACTTGAACTCCTGGGGGGGTCAGCGCGTCATCGAAGCCGACGTCCCTCGATTCCCGACGAACCCGTGAAAGGCGTGCAGCTTCCGGGGAACGCGTTAATCCGCGTTAGCGTGTTAAGCACACTTCGTGACAGTCGAGTTAACCGGTGCCGGGTCCTGGATAATGCAACTTTAATTTCCGCGGTGTTCGCCCGGTTACACGAGTTAATCATCGCTGGTGGATGATAGTCGCTGTTGACGCGGAAACGAAAACAACTCTAACTCGATTCACGCCACCAACCCCGCGTACTTGTTGCTGTGGCTTTACGGTGGATCGATTTCCTCTACCACGGACCGATCGATGCTCGCTAACCGTCATCGAGTCCGAAATTTCTGACTGTTTTGTTCGAGGATTTTCAATCCCCGAGATAGGAGTTTCGTTGATCAAGGGGGAGGTGTTATTGGCAGATGAAGAGATGCTTTTAAGGGTTAGTATGAATTGGAGAAAATTTAGATTCGATACTTCTACTTATAAATTTCCATATTTGAGAAATATTCATCGAAAGACAGTGCAACGGTTCAATGAAGCACCTTTTTTTGTAAAGGGTGAGAAAATCATTGGTGCTTGGTAGATTTAGATGTCCAACTTCTACTTATAAATTTCCATGGCTGAAAACCATCGAAAATCAATGCAATGGTTCGGTATAGGACTATTTTTGTAAAGTGTGAGAGTTACAAGAAAAGTTTGCATTAATTTCCGTCCTTGCACGTCACGAAGCGACCCTGCACGATATTCCAAAATAATACAAATACCTGGACTTGATGGAGGTATTAATGGAAACTGTGGAGGAAAATGTCAAATTGGTGACAAAATTTCGCGAGAGTGGTCTCGTTGGTCCAATTATTTAATTCGCTAATATCGTTTCACCGGATTACGCAATTTTCGAAATTTTCGTGATGAAATTGAACAGAGTAATTCAACAAATTTTTTCTTTTTACGCGGAGGAGATAAATAAACCATTCGAATAAATTAAAAGAAAGGATGGACAATTGGTGAAACTAGAATCGTCGAAACTGCTGGAAATTGCCCATAGAGTGGCGAAAATTCGCTTGAGCGACCGTGTCGCGTGTTCGGCAAGACGGAGTCGCGAGAATTCGTCGCAGCCGCCCACGAAAATACTACGCGGTTGTCGGCTTGTCAGCGCGTGCTTTACGATCACCCGATATAACGCGAGGATTAGTTTGTCAACGCGGGCTGGCGTGCGCGTGCACGCGCGTGCATCGTCATCGCGAGCGTCTTCGGTGGCCAACTCGCTGCTCGAGCACTGTTCCAGGGAATTTCGCAACGATCGTCTTAGAGGTACGAGATTTAGGATTGCCCGCGAATCTCGGCACCGAAACGATTGAAAATGGAGAGGGAACGAGCCCTTTACTCTCATGGATCTCTGCAGATACGAAATAAAAACAACTGCATCGCGTTACTCGATCTTGGAATCATTTTACCTTTGATTGGCTCCGATCAAGAATCTTCATGGATGCACCAGATTTCATAAAGCGCGGGAAAATTGTCTAGATGACAACGTCACGACGTAGCGATACCTCCGAGGACTGGACGTGAAAGAATCGAACAACGAAAGTCACTGCGGCGTTCGACACAGAATCACACGCTTCCCTTTCCAGCGACACGGGAGTCCAGGACGAATTCACTCGCGAAACATGGGACGTTTCGGCAGCCGTCGGTTGTGAAAGAATCCCAGCGAAAATTCCAGGCTGGCCATCAGTTTCGAAAATGCCAGGGGTCGATTGTGTGGATGGACGATAGTGAATAAAATAGTAGTGGAAACTTGGAGTAGATAACAGTTAGAGCTCGTTTTGTTTGTGCGGTGATAATTGAAGACTGGCTTGAAAGGAAATAGATTATACACCTGTGCAAGGCTCTCACGTATTAAGGAGAATGGAATCTTCCCTGAGATGTAGACTTTAACCGCTTTGATTCGAGTGCCTTCATTAGTGCCCGATGTATCTATAAAGATCAAGTATTATTTTGCATATGACACTAATCGAAGCGCTTGAAAAACGACGTAATTCAAAAGTGACCTACGCGAAGTGTTCCTATAGGATTTCTGAACTAAGACTTCTGTCCGATGAAGAAAAAAATGAGTTTCCGTCGCTACCAGCGATCCAGCAACAGTAATCGCGGCACCGTGGATCACAGCACCAGCCTGAGGGACGGGTAAGAAAAATCGAAAGAGGGGTAGGAGGGCACCGAGGTGACAGCCCGGAGTCGTGGAATTTCGCTGGTCGCAGCAGCGGGACTCGCTTTCTTCGAGCGGTCGCACGCTACTCAATATACCGGTCGACGATAAGCGGGCGTCCCCCTGTCCCCCTCCCCTCGTCCCCGCAGGCGTCGCGACCCCCTTTCGCGAAGCAACGCGACGCTGTTCCAGGCCGATTGTAACAATATCTTCCGGCGAGCAGAAGGATGCGCAACACTGGTAAGTTCAAGAGCCGCGCTCAGGGACGTCGCGCCGCGAGGACGGATTTTTTTCTCGCTCGGATAAGATAATTACGACACGCGGGGTTGCTGTACTGCGACACCGGGCCCCTCGAGAGACCGCGTCGGGACGCCTCGCGATCGGAGAACGGAAAAGCACAAGAATCCGTCCGAAGTTCTGGGGGCAGTCCCCTTCGTTGACGTTGCAACACACTGCATCGGGGGCATCACCGAGCCCAAGGACGATTTTTCACCTCTTTTTTTCGAGTTGCTCGATCTCGAAGAAGAAAATGTTGAAATATCGATTAAATTGGTGAATCGAATGTCAGTTGCTGGCTGTTGGAATTCTTCAGGAAGAATTATTTTTAAGATTGAGCTATTTCATTTTTAAGTGGACGAAGTCTCGCGGAGGACTACGAACAGCGGAAAATTAATCACGACACTTTCCTTCTGGGCAAATTGACGGCGATACCTTCGAAATCGGGTACACGATTTTCCATTGGCTGGATGAATTTTTGGGAAGGCAAACGTTTAATGTGAAAATTGCACCGAGCATGTCTTCTTG
Source organism: Hylaeus anthracinus (assembly GCF_026225885.1). NCBI lineage: Eukaryota > Metazoa > Arthropoda > Insecta > Hymenoptera > Colletidae > Hylaeus > Hylaeus anthracinus. Next base: position 3,043,751 of record NW_026534347.1, read on the forward strand.
TGGGAAATATTCCGAGACATCGCGAGCCTTGAATTTTCGGAACGTCCCGACGCTTGAAATTTTCTTCCTGTCGAACTTTCCGCCACCAACGCGACGACAATCAGTAATTTCGTTGAAACGTTCTTGTAAAGAAAATCTAACGTTGGTCGAATGCACCATGGTAGAAAAACGTGATGACTTTCCTCTTCGCCAACAAGTGTCCAATGAAAGTATTCCCAACGAAATCGCAGCGATCGAAATATCACGAGATGGAGAATACTCCTTCTCCAAGTGGACGAACGAAGTCTTCGTTCGAAGAAAAATGGTGTCTATCGAATTTCGAATTTCCTCCATGCAAAGAGTTATCCCACAAAACTTAACGTTCCTCAAAGAAACTCTTATTCGATGTTGAAATAGAAACTCGAAGGGGTCGTCAGTTTAGCATGGATGTTTGTATCGAAGTCGCTTGAGAAAGTCAACAAAAAAAAAAAATAATTCAAGCCTGGACAGAGTAAAGTGCAATAACTATAGCCAAATAGTTTGTCACTTTAAATAAAATATTCTGGACAGAGTCCTGCGCCTACTTTCGAGACCTAGGTAAAAAAAGGGGAAACTGCCAATAAATGGCAGAAATGTCCAAGAGGTGTCGAATAATTCGATTTTCACCGTGCGCTACGTGGCCAAACGCGGAGAGATCCACGGGAGTCTCCGATCGCCGTTCTCGCAGATTTCTTAAGCCTTAATCAGCCCGATGCTCGCGGAACGCTAGATTCCAGCAGTCAGCTAGGCGCTATCACTCGGTTCTCGGGTTCTCTCCGTTCGTTTTTCTCCCTCTCGGGGCGAGTTGGTTGACCGGTGGCGATAGAGCCAGTCGCGACGATCAAGAATCCGTCCGATGGTCACGTTCCAGCCGGTCGCGTTTCGGCTTTCAGATAATCCGAGGGCACGGCTGCACGTGCGTGCGCGTAAACTCGCAGAAGATGCCAGAGCTTGGAACGGGATCTCGCGATCAAAGGACTCCCTTATCAACTGTCCAACGTTTACAACGGAAAAAAGAAAAAATAAAGAGAAAATCGGTCGCGCTGCTTTTTTCCGGGGTTATTTAGTGCGAGGGGAACACATAGTCACAGCACACAATAATCACGAACAAATCACCTGGTGCACCTGTTTTCGTGGTCGGTATACACTGCACGTCGCATGCGGAACTCGCGATCGCGACCTGCAAGGGGGTGGGGAAGGCCTCCGTACCCTCTGTTTCCTCAGTCCACGCACCGTACGCGGCTCCAGTACGTGCACGTAGATCCTACTGGGCCTGTGTTCTGGCCGAGACTAACTCGAACGCTCGGCTCCTGCAGCCCTCGCAGTCATCCCTCCAGCCACGCACTTTCCCACCCCGGCGGAATTATTGTCGACCCTCGGTATCGGTCGCGAGCCGCTCGGTGCCGCGAGTCTCGTGGAAAATCGGGGAAACGGGTAAACGGTAAGAACGCGCTGCGATCGGACGGGTTCGATGGCGACGCGACGCGTCGTGACGCGCGAAAAGGGACGCCTCGCGCGGTCACGGGAGCGTGGACCATGGACAAAAGTTGTTCCGCGCAGAGCCAAGGGACGACGGCCGCGCAGACCGTACGGTGGCGCCGCGACGCGGTCGCGGGTGCAAACAGACCGCAAAAACGCGAGGGTGGCTGCCCCCACCAGCCAACGCCATCCCTTCCAGCGTTGGCCACGAGGACACGATGCGCTGTATCAGGTATCGGAAGTATCGGTGACTTCAACGGCCTGATCGGAAAGAAGGGTTGCGTTCCCGCTGTACTGGAGATTCACGCGGCATTCGACGCCCTCCCACCTCGATTTATTTCTTCGATACTCGATCGTGCGTTGCTGGGAGGTATGTACTCCTTGATCGAATCAATTAGGGCTTTGGGTTTTATTATGATCGTATTGGGTACGTAAGATACTTTTGAAGCGGAGGATTCTTTGGTAGTCTCGAGTGTCGATATTATACTTCAATATTAATTAATTAATTAATTATTGATCAATTGGAAGATGGGTATTTTATTCTGTTTGTATCGGTATATAAAATACCGTGGATACAAAGCCTCCTCTTCTTTGGTAATCTCGAGTGCCAACAGTGTACTTCAATAACAATTTATCTTGTTCCTGACACAAGATAAATGTTTAAACCTAGAGTAACCTTCTTTAATAATCATTTATTTTGCTCGTTGCGATAGTTTGGTTCTGCAACGGCGGAAAGTGCTACGGGCTGAGGAGTTGGCGGGGGTGGGTGGCTGGGGGGTGGCAGTTTAGCTTCTGGCTCCTTTTTCCGATCATATCGGGAGTCAAACCTCGGCGACAGGGTGGGAAACGTGTTGCAGGAGCATGCGCCGGAAGGGGTAAACTTAGGCGCAGGTTCTAACCCCTCGTAATCCCCACTCCAGCCGCTATCTGGACGATCACACGACCCCACGTTTTTCCACCCTTATCTCCGCTCGCTTCGCCGTCTCGAAAACCTGTACAGGCACTTTCATAGCTCGCACCGCGAAGATGTCAATTCTCGTTAATTTCGGAATGTGTCGCAACACTCGTAACCTGTTCTCCGGGAATTACGGTCGCGATGCATTCGCGATAATCGACTGTTTATTATCGATACCGTTTCGCAACTTGTGAGGAAATAAAGTATCGAAAACTGCTACGTTTCTTGGAATCGAAATCGAAGTTTCGAATGTTGTAAATATTTTGCTATGGGAACATTTCGTTTGTAATGTAAACATAAATAATAATAGATCCGTCGTTCGAATAAGATTCTGGCCAACAGAGGACGGAGACTGCAACGAAGTTTTAAGTTATGTTTGCCACTTGATGCCATTCCAATGTAATTCTTAGGATCTCACGAAATAAGATCCAAGTTCTTTGCGTTGGGCACGACCATCTGCTGTGCATTACTTTCCGCTGTAAATACACAAAGAAACGCTTCCTCGGGTAATGGCTGTAACGGCACACTTCCATGAAACATGTACGGTTGTTTTCTTGTTTAAACAAAAGAAAAGAGGTGAAAGAAGAAAGAAGAAAAAGTAATAGATTGTTCCCGGTGAGAATTAAAGTATTTATTTACTTTAACGAGAACACCTTTGCATTCCGCCGTCTACCTGGTCATTCGATAAAAAAATTTAATGGTGGGCTCGCGTTTCGACTTGAAAAGAAACATGGCGTTAGATCGAACAATCGACGCAAGGCAAATATTATTATTACTACTGAACGTCTTTATTATACGCGTCCTTTTTACCTGAAACACCGATTGTTATCTATGATACATTATCACAGCAATGGAATTATTCATTCGAACAGAAATGTTGAACCGTGTCGAGTGAGGTTATAAATAATCGCTGCGGCTTTCGATCAACGTTCTTCCTTACAGTGCAAAATGTTACCAATCACGATTTTACGAATGGTGGTTAACCCCTTCACCGCCCACCGTTCAGTTGGAAAACCGTTCAGTTGGAAAACCGTCCGCCACAGACCATGGTACGGTTGTAGTAATTTTATTTAAAGCTCTGCATGTTTCCATGTGCGAATAAAATGTACATACTACATAGTTGAACAAAATGCTCTGGACAATATGTCACACATATAGGAGACCTAATGGCTGACCTCTTTTTTATCAGTAATTTATTAATTATCCAAGGGTAAACCGTTGTTTATATAAATTCTATTTCGTTCAGCATGACGTATAACACAACTTCTTTATCCGATCGGTAACGCATAGAAGGTTGTTTATTCTTCGTTCATTTTGCCCAGCTCTGCAACCGTGTGTACAGTAGTCGCGCACAGTCGTGCAATTTACAATCGTGCGCACTTATAATCTTGAATAGGGCAACCGTGCAGGTAGCAGTCGTACAAGTGCTGATCGCTGGATTATTATCGTGAAATACAAAACCGTGCGTTGTATCTCGATGGTCGAGCAACTACTTCGATATAATTCGACACACGGTGGAGGCTAGCATCGACTTCTTCTATTTTTCAAGATTCTGAAGCCTCTAGTACTCGAAAAAAAGTAAATTTCCAAAACTTTAAATTAAACGATATTCGATGGACATCTCTACCGAGTCTTCGCAGTCCCTTAACCCAAAATGGCCCCCGAAATGTGCTTATCTGAAGGCACTCCCCGTGGCCCTTGCAACATCAGCAACAGACAGAAGAAAGGGACCGCGCGATACACCTGATGAAACGGTGGTCTCTGTGAATACGTCCCGCAGCGTGACCCATTGTTTCCTGTCGTTCCGTCCAGGCGGGGACCGAGGTGCGTTTACTTTCGATCACATAATGAGTGGCAATGTAGGCCAGGAACGTCCACAGAATCATATTTCGTCGTACGAGGCGACACTCAACACCTGGGCCGCGTCACACGGAGAACAGACGATTAATGCGATAGCGTTCCGCGTTTCTTGGAATCCAAGGTAATCGTCGCGCAATAAGGAACGGTGAAACGGGGCATGTCGAACACGAGCGTCGTGATCGCTGCGAAAAACTCAGGAAACGATCACAGTCGACCGCACTCTCCCCATGGATCTCGCGTTTTCTGTAATAATTACATAAGTTATTCTTCAGGTTATTAACTTACGAATTTTACAATGTACAGTTTTTATCGTTATAATTGTTTAGAGAGCCCTTTTGGTTCTTGAGACACAACGTGATTGATGGATTAGCGTGGTACTATGGCGTCTTCGAAGCAGAGTTCGAAAATCGGTATTTTCGAACAGATCGACACAGAATTGGAATTACTTTTTTTTTCTCACGTTCCACTACGATACAGTAATCAGAATTCTTGCCTACTTCGCGTCGTCGCGATTTCTTACAATGCCGCGTCTGCAATTCCGCTCCCTGATATTCGTGTTTCGCGGCTCAGACCTTGAACTCGTTGTTTTTACCATTGACTTCCTGATCGAAACTCGAATCTCGTGTGTTGATACAGAGGTATTCGATAAATTGCAACGCACGGATTTGTCGAAATTGTTCCAGGTGCGTGTATGCGTAATGTAAGCATATCGAGCGCGGTTTCGACACGAGGCACGCAATACGCTTGTTCTAAAACGACGCGTGACGAGGTGTTTGCGTTACATAATTTCCTCGATTTATATCAATTTTCTGCGGAGGAAAAAGAATGTTATAGCGCGACGGTATGAGGATATGATCGTATGACGATCTCACGATGTAACGACGATGATACTACGATCAGCAATTTTTATCAATCTCCTTCGGAGAAGAAAGAATGTTAGCCCTTCGCGATTCTATGTTGAGCGAGGCTCGACATAAATGTACCGAAACCAGAAAATTCGGAGTGCTGAGGGTTATACGAGGATATGATCGATAGCATGACGATATGACAATATAACGACGACGATACGACGAAATAAGGCAAGTTTCTCCTCCGATTCGAGCCGAAACGGCGAGTAAAATTCACGCTCGGCCATTGCCGCATCGTCGTTCTCAGGCCCGTTGTGCAACGTGGTAATCTCGCCTAATTGCCGCTGGAAGGAGCAATTCGCGATAGACGTTTCGGAGGATTAATTAAGACGTTTCCTAAGACTCCGCTTAATTTCCGCGAGTATGTGCAAAAGCGTGGCTCGCGAGGGAACGCGGTCACCGTTTTGAGAAAAGGGGGAGGGGGACAAGACTGGAATGGGAGATCGATCGAAACACGTTGGAAACGATTTCTGAAGGGGTTGCGAACTCGTCCAGCCGGTTACCCCTGATGGGAACCGGACCCCGCGATTAATAAACATACGGCAGAATGTCACTCGAGCGTTGCTCATTAGCATCGAGCATCGATCAAGGTGCCACGTATCGTGAAAAAACTCTGTAACAGCTTGAAAAATCGATCCTCGAGGTTCTGATTCGCCAAGGACAACGGAAGGGGTGGCTCCTTTCGGGGGTACGTGGACTATTTTAGACCCTGTTTTTGCGCGTCGAAGGTTCGGGAGGCTGTGCTCTGAGAGTATGCACCAGTATTTTTCCTGTACGTTCAGACCAACAACGACAACCTCTATATATTTATTTATTAAATTTCACTTGTTCATATTACACCTGAGACAGTTGGTTTTCTGCCAAATGTGATTCAGGTTTTCATTTCTTTGATTTTCCAAGGAATATTTAATATCGACCAACAATCGAACGTCGCACAACGGTCGTGTAACGTGTTGTTTGCGCGATAATAAATTGTTTCTGGTTGCACAACAAGCCCCTTTGCCATCGCGAAGAAAACACTGCGTGAAACGTAAACAAGAGCCTGCTCGAACTCGATAACATTTACTCGAAGATCGTGAATTCTCGAGCCTTTCGTGTTGTTACTCGGGGACAAGCAAATACTTGTGTAACTCGTCGCGGACACAGTCAGCAACCGCAACATTTATTGTAACACACGGCGATGACAACAAAACAAACATAGCTTATACAAATTTTTACCATGGACGGACGGGTTTCGATGCAACACGCAACTCAAAAATTTAGAAATCAATCTCTGACGAGGCTTCAAAATTACGCTTTTAAAATTTTGCACTTTTGACAATGTAATTACGTAATAAACAAGAAAATTTTTAGCTTTTTTGGGTAAGGTAAAAATTGACGTACAATTTACTATTGAAAACAAATTACTTGTTACCGCCAAACATCCAACGAAAGACCCAGCAAGTTTCACAAAGATCCGGCTGATACATTATTCGAAAAAAATTCGTAAAATGATGGATAATTTTCAACCGAACCGGGCTTCCCTCTTGATATTGTTATAGACATCGAGGAGCGTGCTCTTTAGTTTTTTAACGTGAAATTCGTTATCACTTTGATGCGCGCCACGGGAGCCCGTAAAAGCGTCTTTCGAGCCGTAAATTTGAAAGGATGAGTGCAATATCGACCGGAAGTCGCGGAAATTTTTCCACGAACGCGACCCGCGCGCCGGAAAGCGCATCGACTCGGCAATGCGGACAATTGCATCCCCCCTAGAAGCCATTCGTGATGAAAGTCCAGCGTCCATGGGGGCAATGGGGTAGCCGGGTGTGGGGGTCGCATTCCGGCCGAGATTAATTCAGAGCGAAGAGGAATTCAGCGTCTATCTCGCCGCTCGCGGAACCGTTTTCGAGCAATTATTTCAGCAACATTGCAAAACGATCGCGCCGCGCCCCCCCCCACCCCCCCACCCCCCGCCCCTCGCCGCCCTCGCGCTGCCCCCCATTCGGGAGTCCACGGAACGTGTTCCGATTAAGTTGCACTCCGTTTCTTCGCGATTACCAACTCTGCGCGGTTCAATTATCTTTTATCTTTTTCCCTAAAGGGTTTTTCTGCGAAATGATTGGTTGGAGGTGGCGGGTACAACGAAAGGGCAAAGAATTTTGTTCGAAAACGACAGAAATTCAGCTATAATTTTTTTTCAAATGAAATTAATCGAACATAACTCGGAGGATTATTATTCCGTTGTTGTTGATATGTTAGAGTGACAGAAAGACTAAACGAGTCAAACGAATTGCTTCCATTGCTTAAATTTCAACGTACTTCTACACCAAAAATTCTAAACACTCGACATATAATATTTTCGTAGAGTTCTCATTGGATGCCACAGGTTTTTACTAGGTGCCCCTCCTCGATAGTTCAGGTAACAAGAAAAAAAAAAGAAAAGAGCGCACTGTCTCGCGACGGTTAAATTCAACAGCAAATACCAACCTGGCGAGAAAACAATAGTGCACGTCTACACGTGGCATAAAAAATGAACTTGTCTGGCCCGACGGTTTCGCTTTTCATTAATTCCGGCTCGCACGATTTTCAATTCAGATCACTCCGCGATCAGGCTGCACCGATCCTTTCTTTTTTCACCGTTGCTCCGCGCTCAGACGGAAGATCAAGGCCAAGGGGACACCATAATAAGCTATTTAATAATCAATGCGCGAGGACCAATAATTACGATTCGACGGAGGAGTGGGTATGCAAAGAGGTATCAGCGCGAACTGGTTTCAGACAATGACGAGTACGGTGCGATCGCGTTCGAAGAATAATACGACCGACTCTCTCCGTGCCTCGTTTCGATACGCTCTCGATTGTCCCGTAATTTTGATATGCCCGAGGACCTCCGACCAACGACTGCGCCCTTTTTTCTCACGTTCGCCGTTTCTTTCTTTTATCTGATCAACGCCGCCGCGGAGGCAGCTGCCTCCGAAGACAGAGCGTTTAGAATTAAAGGGCGTTCCGAAGGGCTGTTGGGACTCTGTTTTTTAATCGAACGTGGCTGGTATTTTATTTTAAATCGGAGTACATAAAATTACGATTATACGCGTATGGTCTGAATTATTATATAATGGTACGTTACTAACCCTTTGACTTTGGGATGACTTTTGCTGGAAATTCCAACGGGCACATCACTAACAGAATTTAAAAAAAAATATTACTTCGTAGAGGATAGTAAAACTTAGAAGTTAGTAAAGTTTTTCGTCGATAAACTTAATATTGAATTTTAATATGAAGTTATTTAATCTTTACCTCCGATACATTTTCGTTGAATTACGTTTCTACACGGACAATCTATACGAGAAGCAGCGAAAACTCAGTACCAAACGTTCGGATTAATATATTACCCTGTAAACTAAGCCCCTCGTCTAATTTCAAAAATCCCCCTGGCCCAGGCATTGCAATAATTTCCGTGAATTATCATTTGCAACTGGACACCCGCCCGTCCCATCCTCGAATTTCTCACACCCTCCGAAAACCGTCCGCTCAACCCCATCGCGTCGATAATTCAAGTCTCTCCGTTGGCTCCAGACCCCGTAGAGGCAGCATCCGGCGTTGAAGAAACCGGAAGACGGTGTTCTCTCCCGGGCAGATTCTCCTGGGAACACACGGGGCTATCTGTCAATCGTGGCAGCAGTTCGATTCAAAGCGATATTCGGATTAATGGCTCGGATCCACGAGAGGATTGCGGCACAATGGTCTCGATACAATGAGAGGAAATATCCAAGATATGCAAATATCGATGATCTTCGGCCGGAAAAAGGGTCCGGGAAGACGGGACGGGGCACACATGTTCGGTCAGATTTGCATACCGGTCGATTTGCATGCGGAAATTTGCATCGCGTTGAAGACGATGTCGATCGAAAGGGAATTCTTATGTCTGTCTATTGATGTGAAAGGGGTGCGGCCGGGGCAAAGGGGCGGGGAGGTGCTCCTGAGAGAGAGGAATAATATATTAAGGGCGCAAAATGCTGCTAATGCCTTTGTGCCGCGAGTCCTCGAATAATGCCACTTTTTCCCTTTGTGGAAATCCTAAATGTGTTTTGATTTCCGTCGCGGGTTTTCCACTCACCCTAGGGAGCCTCGATTCTCGAGTGGCGGGACGCGTTTCGCGTTTGATCGCACCAATCTGCAACAACATTCACTACGGTAATGTATTTAGAAAGAAAACTAGCAAAATAAATATCGACAATATTTAATGTAAGAAAATCACACATAGAAAAATAGGTACTTGTAGGAAATGTGGTGTACGAATAGTGTATGTATGATCTCACAAGAAACACTAATCAAATAGAATTGAATAAACCACCCTCTTTATTACATAATACCTGAATAGCCCAGGCTTTCATCGTTCTATTAAACGAAACAACCCGATGAAAGCTGGGAGAACCACCCTGAATGGGGCATGGAAGTGTCACGTATCGGAGAATGAAGTGAAATATTCGTATCGATACCTGGATTAATTCCAATCGAAGAAAACGTCCCGACCCAGATAGATGCATCCTTGGTGTTGCCTTTTGTGAAAAGGCTGCACGACTTCGCACCGTCGCGACCTCTGATCAATGCTGGAAATCGAGTCCAAGGAAAGTCGTTGCAGGTAGCTCGGACGACGTCCATTGTGTTCGCCGGAGAAGAAACTACGTGTGCCAGCCACGGAAAGTGATACCCATTCAGGCTGTTCTTCTTCGTCCGCGGGGCGTCCGGGAACTGGAAACGTGAGACGTTGCTGGCTGCAACAAAGGCGACAGGTAGAAACACTCTCGTGGATGGAAAACCTGCGCTGCCTCGGGAAACCGGACAATCGGATACCGTTTCCATTCCGAATCCCAAATCGTTGCTGGAAAAACTGGATCTGGATTTTTTTACTAGAAAATTAAATTAGCATCGCCGCTTTGTATCGCGACGGCTAGTGTTCCAAGAGCTGTGGACGCGATCGTGGCGCAATGGTAATCCCGTGATCGTCGATCCGCAACCCCTCGCAGCGATCGGAAGACGCAGGAACGGGACCTGACCTTGGCTGGGCCCCTTCACCTGGCTCGATAAAGGAGAGGTAACCGTGCGTGCAGGAACACACGCGTAGCCTTCTGGGTTCTCGTACGTGTCATACGATCTACGTTTGCGGGCATGAGCTGCGCGTTTCTACGATAGCTTTATCAGCCTACCCTCTTCTCCTATATTCGAACTTTTCGTTTCCATTTTTCCATTTTTCCAGCGTGCTCTTCGTTCATGTCGATTTCAGGGGAATGATTTATTTAAATTATGATATTTGTGTTACTTTATATTTTTCAGTAGTTTTAGAAATGGAGGGTTGACCTTTCGCTGTATTTACAGATACAATTTACTTCACACTTTGTCAATCACACACTTTTCACATACGCATGCCTTCAACTTTAAATTTTTTTAACGAGACTGTAGCCTACTAGAATGTTTTAGAAACAGTAAGAGACGATAGGGGATGACTTTCCACTCGTCTTTTCCAATCGTCTTTTCCACAACTGCCCCTTCCCTAAATTGTTCCCCCGTCCCTTCAGCTTCCTCTCCTTCTACACCCTCATCGATCCCCCTCCCTGTCCTCCTGTCCCTCCACCCTTCCTCTCCCCTCTTCCCTTCTTGCTCCCTCCCTCTGTCTTCAGCCGCGCGTACGCATATATACACGTGGATATGGTAATTCACCGGCATCGCCAGTGATATGTAAATAAGTTAGATTCGAGTTTTGTTGCGGGCTATGGGCGAGGGGTGCGCGCGGGCCAACTCGATGGGAACCATACCGTATAAACGAAAGAACCAGCCATCCGGAGGAGAGATACGACGAAAAGAACGCGTAAGTGTAAGCGCCTTAGTAGCCGCACACATGATCCGGACGACCGGATCCAGATTTATTGGCCGTTCGGCGAACAGAGAGGAGAAAAGCAGGCCCACGTTCGGTGTGAACGGAAGCCGGAGATTTTACGATCTTGATTCGGAATTAGCCAGCGTCTTCGTTTCATCCTTCCAGGGGCCGATAATCGTTCGGGGAGCTCGTCGACGCGCGCACCGGGAAAACTTGACCGGATTTTTCGTTTTTTAATCTAACTCTTTGACGCTTGAACAGTCGAAATTTTGAAAAATATCACTTTACAGTTTGTTCGTGACGTTCGGTTTCGAATATAATCGTTTACAAAACCTGGAAATCCTGTCGAGTAAAATTCAAAAATTGATTCAACGAATTTAACACATTTCCCTGAGCCTTCATTTTCGAGTACGAAAATATACGATTTCTATTTGATCGAAAAGTGAAATCGTCGAGCTTCTTTGGGAAAACCTTTATACCTGCGTTATTGTGGCCAAGAGGCCAAGAACGGGGTCTTCGACATCGTAAAGTCAGGGAACCCTTCCAGCTGCGTACGTGGGCACGAAAAGTCGATTAAAATCTGTAGTCTCCGTGGAGAGTACGTTTTCGCGGGCCGGGTGGCTAGATCCGATCGATCGGCAGATCGTTGGCCCGATTGCGCGCGGGTGCGAGATGGCAGCACCTGTCCGTGCGCCCTCGCGGGGCCCGCGCGCGGAATTGGGCCGCGTTGCACGCACGTGCACACGAACGCACACATCTACACGCTCGCGCCCGTCACGCGTCTCTGAACAATAGCATTAATAGGCCCTGGCGAGTTATTAATTGCCGGTGCCAGCCGGATATGACTCTCTATAGCGCCATTCGCCAGCGGAACACGCCTAATATCTGTGGTACTCCAACGAAGACGGCTCTTTCGATCCAGATTCGTTGAATCGTTGAATCGAAACACTTTAAACACTTTTTCAAGTTCACTAAAATATTTCACGTGGTACCGAATTGAATGATGGTGAATGAAAGAATGGTATGTAATTTGTAGATTGTACACAAGAACTCTAGTTCGAGAACGGTCGTGATAGGTTTAGTGTTAACTAATTTTGTGTAATGCCACTGAAATTTGGTAGTGCCTATTAATTCTCTTACGAACACTTAACGCTGAAACAGTCAGTGCCGATAACGAACAAATTGCGAATTTGTCAAACACCTCGATGACATTTCGGAGCGGTGAAGTGAACGAATATGGTCTTGCTCGGTGCACGCTTGTTTGTTCGATGCCCGCAGCCCCCTATCATCGAAGAATCGACTGGAACTCAGCGATCTTTATGGTCAATCTACGTGTGCGTAATTAAGACTCGCCACTGTCGGGCCTGATTAATAGAGGACGGAGCGAGATAATCGAAAGGAAGTAACAAACCGAGAGCAGCTACGATGCCATCGGAGCAGGCATACCCGTTTCGCAGGAAATTGCGTCTGTTTGGACAGGGGAAATAATTAATTTTTAAAGCGCACCTGAAACGGAGCCTTCGTTAATGATCGCGAAAAGTGAAATACACAATTCGAAGGACGATACCGAAGGAACTGAGGATCGAAATACCGAAGAAGCGTTGTTGAAATATAACGAAAGGGCTTAATTTTATTTTCATTGGCATCTTCGAGTAATTCCTGAGCTTACTAAAATACAAAATATACGAAGAAAGAACTGACAATGCGAATGGCGAAGTGTCCAAGAAATAAGATGATTCGAGTGCGCTTAATTTTCTTTGCGTCTTCGCATTCCTGTGTTTAATAAACTGCGAAACGTAAAATATAATAAGAATTAAAATTCCCACTTGAATAGAAACCGTTCCATTGTGTATTCTCCATTTCCTCGAGCCCACGGGTCAATTTCAGCGCACATTTTCCGAAAGCAAATTTTCACCTGCGGGACAAGTACTCACGTGGCTCCCCTTCAACGTCTCATCGAGCGAGACGCTCAAAGCGGGAATGTTAAAATAATATTCCGCCGCGTCTCTGTTTTGTTCCTGGGCGCTCATGCATACGTAATTTTCGCGGGTAACGATCAGTCGATTCCCTGTCGAGGAATTCCTGCGCCGGACGGCTACGTCTTCCCCGGGTCTGACGTCGAATGACAGTTTGATGAACGGACAGGAAGAGACTGCAAGTCCCACCTGGCTCTCTCCCCAGACAATTAGGACCGGCGTGCAAGGTGGCTACCTTTGTGGGCCACGTCGATTCCCGTGATCGAGGCCCGGTTTCATCGAAACGGTTTCCTTGGACCCTTCGTGACAGGATGATTGTTTAAAGTAATTGCGATTAATGCGATCGAACCGGTCGCTCGTCGTTGAAAAAACTTTCCATCGCGCCTTAATTGGGTAATACGTAATTAGATCGAGAGTAAAATATTGTTTCAAACGGTGCATAAAAGTCGCGACTCCTTTATTTCCCTGCCGGAGAAAAACGAGAAATAAAATCTAGTTCCCAGAAGCGGTGATACAAATATTTCCCATTTGCGTATAAAAACCAGGGAATTATTCACCATGGAATTGCCAACAAATGTGTTTCTTTCCTTCTATTTCGTCCAATTTATTGGCACTAAATATTTCAAAAAAATTGCGTACGCGAATATCCATTAGTTTTTCAATATTCTGTATAGCCTACCGTACGCTGCATTACAGTTAAATTAGAAATTCCGATTTCAATATCCAGCGCACTCTAACCCCGTGTCTGGTAGCTGAACTTTCAAATTTTTCAGTTTCACGCATTTTCCTGGCGATTTAAATGAAACTCGTCGGTCGATTCGCTGCTAATTTATCGTGCGTTCGTTTAAAATAAATGTCCTAATGCGCCTTTTCTACTTAGTTTCTAACTAATCGACCGTGGGTATCCACAGTTGGCAGTGCTACTCGATGTACGTTAGCCACGTACACCGAACTCCACTCTGCGACAAGTTGTGCAATCTGGCAGCAATATTGCTTCGGTGCCCCCTTTTATTTTCTTCCTCACGTCGTTTCACCTATCGCGGCAAGTCGAGGCCCCTCGAGACCTCGATTCATTTGCACATCTCATTAACTTCGCCGTTTCAGCTGAGCCGACGTGGTATCGTCGGCTATCATCCAGGCATCGGCTTCGACGTAGGAAGTGATTCACGGTTCACCGTGCATCATTTCGCGCGGACACCGAGCGCGCACCGTCTATGTATGCATATTACTCGTACGCAGTTTTGTGCGTTTCGCAATTTTCCTGACGCGTTCCATTGGGTTATTGTTAACGGCCAACCGTGCTCGTTCGGGCTCCGCGTTCGTTTTTATTTTAGGAGAAAATATTCCCGAAAATGCTCATGCCGATTTCAGAGGGAATCATTCAAATTATGACACTTGGGATACTTTACACTTTTAACCATCGTATTGGTAGAAATGGGAAAATTACAGCAGAGGGTAATAAAAAATAGTTTCACAGACGAAAGGTCAGTTTGAATTTCTACAACCTCCGTCTACAACACGTATACATATATACTTCACTGTACAATACGTTAAGAGTCCAGGAATAATTGACGATGGGGAGTTGGGGGTGGCCCAATATCGCTTCCCACGCACCCAAACACGTTCACTCGCCAATCTCCTCTATCGTTAGCCGCGTTTTCTCGCATCCGGTCCTTCTGTTCAAGTATTCCGTGGACGTCGGCGGCGCAATGGGACACCCGCGGCGCGACAACGACGCCAGAAAATCGGCGTCGTGGCCGTGTTCGGTAAAAGGAGCTGGTGACAATCGAGTCAACAACCTGCGGCCGTTCCGGTCGCTGAACGAGCGATATTTTCGAGAGGAAGCGGCGCCATTCGGCTTCGCGGAAAGGATCAAACCAGCCGTTACTAACGGCGCCGGCGTCGATACGTCACGCGACCAGGACCATCGCATCGCGTTTCCCCTTAATCGAGGAAGCCCGATCGCTATCTTCACGCTTCATATGCGTTAATTGGGCGTTGTCGGTGCGACTGAATTAATTTGCGATCGCCAGAGCTAATGAGTTGCGTTTCTTCATCGGCTAACCGTGCTCCTGCGCGCGGGAACCGACAGACAACGAGGTCTCCTCGCTCCCTTGCCTCAACAACTTGCCATAACCGCGTTTTTCGACAACTACACGCGTCAACGACACGTCAAGATCTCTGTACTATCTTGTTTCGTTGCATGACGGATTCTCAACTCTCCCCTGACTAAAAACAGTCAACACTGGACATGAAATATCTCTAGAATTAACGCGTATTTTCTAATCTATCGATTAGAAAAATTATAACTCAATACTTTTTTGATTCTACGATCCAACTCGATTATTTTTCAGCAGTTCGATTCATTAGAATCAAGTCTTTTCCTTTCGATACACAAGTATTGTCTAAGCGTGAGTCATTTACCAGCTTGGATCACAGGATGAATTATCCAAATTAATTATCCGAAGTAAGGCTCGGTTTCCCAGAAATTGTTAACCGAGCCTATCGCGTACCCTGGAAAATTAGAATTCAACTGGCACGAGTATTCGCCGCGATATTTTCCTCCGTTCCCGCAGTTCCCACATCTGTGCACCTGCCACGGCTCGATAGGCGATCGCGTAAAAGTCAGAGGTGCGTAACACACGAAAAGCGCACGGGTACCGGAAATAGATATCTGCCTGGTGGCACGGGTACAATGGAGACTACGTATTGGCAGTCGAACGTTGAACAATGGCCACAATGCCGCAAGAAAAAAAGGGGTCGGAACCTTGCTTCAGAAACCTGACGAGCCTCGGTGCACCGTGACTGTGCACGAGGATGTCGTCTCCTGCGACTCCTACTGTCGCGTATCACGATAAGAACACCGTCGGCAGAGCTTTCCAGGTTTTATAGACATGTCCCTGCACGAAAAATCTGTCAAGGATCCGCGTGCATTTTAAAACGTAACGCGAAGCGATGAATTACAATTAACGCGTGTTAATTAACGTTGCATCAATTCGCGAACATTCGTATTATTAGATATTAACAACGTTACACGCGACTGGCCGTCTGCGCAACGTGGACAGTGCAGGAGGATAACGCAGGTAACACCCATAACATTAATTAATCATTCGTAGTAGGAACAGGTAGCAATTCAGTGACGCACACATTTGAAACGTAGTATAATATAAGCTCATTATAAATTGAACAAATTTCCTCGCACTGTAACGATGAAATTAAACGTAATTAAGAGTTCCATTAATATTAGGGTGTCTCAGAAAACATTACGCGCTTGTAAACAGAAGTACGAATATTTTATTTCGTTCGATGGTGTCGCATTTGATTTTCCAGGAGAATAAAGGTGGAATTTTGTAGGATTGCTCCCGGGGTTCCAGCAAAATCGAAACATATGTTTTCCATAGGTCGATCGGTTGGATCGAATTTCTTTTGTTTATTTCTCGGTTGCGTTTAATTAATAACCGCCGAACTGGCTGGGACATTAATTATTCAGGACGATGATGTCAAGTAGCACACGTATCTGAGTAATAAAGCATGAAGTAATCATATCCTTACCGCGAGGATAATGGTGAAACATGGTAATTGGGCGGCGTGCCATCAAATTTGCACAGTTTGAAGGTCTACGGGAGAACAGAAAATTGAACATTTTACGGGTTGTTCGCTCCGCATTAAAAACTGCATCATGTGCTCGATCTCGACGGATGGGTATAATTATATGCAAATCGGCCAATTAGATGTGCCTGACATATTTGCGGTACTTGTTAATTTCACTCTCGCTGAGCAACAAATTGCAAAGATTACGTCTTTGTATACATCACCAAGTGTGCTCGTTTAGTTCAGCTATTACCTTTATTGATTCTACTCTTGTTATTGCTTGACAGTGCTGCTCTCATTGTTTCCCGGGCGAGCTGTACCGTGAGCCTTCGGGATGCTTCGCGAACTTCAGAGAAATAGGTAGCAAAAGCTGCGGGTACTTTACGTTTAAATTTGCAGAGGTGTCAACGCTCCAAGAAAGCTATAAGAATTAATAATTAAGTGTAAGAATACGAAAAAAGACACGTTTCCAAAGTTAGACCATTTTAAAGGGTTAAGAGCGAAGAGATTTTTTCTGACGTTGGGGGCGGGGGAGTATTTTCATTTTGCACGGAAACATTTGCTGTATCGATTGCTCTCGAAGCATCAAACGTACTGTATTCCCTGGAAATTTACGTCCGCTCCAAAAAACATCGGAGGTACTTTTTCGAAAGGCGGAGGTGGGAGAATCGGGAAAAAACGAGGAGGAGCACGAGAGAAAAGGAAACGGACAACCTCCCACCTCCCATGCTTGCCCATATCCTCCCCGTCCGCCCCCCCCCCCCCTTTCTGGTCGAGCGGTCCCCCCTCGTTCAGAAAGGTCCAGCAGAGTCCAGAGGCAGAATGGGTGGAGGTGGATCGGCACTCGACTCGAGACTCCCTGTGACGGGGAGGGGAAGCCCATCGAGCGGCGGAGGGGAGGCCAGACCGGAGTAATGGAAGCTGAAGTAGATATTGTATGGCATTACTGGACGAACTTTCTGCGGCGAACATTGCGATATTGGTTTCGAAGAGCCGCGCGGCGGCCTGCAGCTGAATTTCTCTCGCTCTCTTTCTCCGTGGTTTTCCTGCTGTCTCCTCGGCTCCCCGGTTTTTCCACTTTCTCATCCGTCTTTCTCCGAGGAAGCAAAGCAACGATTGGAACGAGAGACGGAGAGGGATTTAAGGGTTGGTTCGTGCCTGGGGTTCCAGCTTTCGTCTTCTCTGGCCTCCGAATTTCACCTCGAATTTGGCGTATCGAGGCATCTACCCTTCTGCTTCGAATTCATTATTTTCACTGCCAAAGAAACTCGTAAATTGAACGAATCAAATTTTCCGAAGCTTAGCACTGGTATCTTGAAAACGAATCAAAGTGCACGACACACTTTGGTATCGGGGTGGCATTTGACCCCTGGAGAACTTAGGGGGCAGCTTGCACCAGGAAGTCCTTTACTGGTACCAACAAAAAATCCACGATACGATTCCTCCCTAGAGAAGACGAAGCTGGAAGATGAAGATGAAGAAGAAGATGAAGGATCATCATTTCTTCCTAAGCGATGCAATTGTTGAAAAACGATGGTCACGGAGCTGTCCAGTCGTTTTGGAGCAGCTAGAGCGGTAGGTTAGAGCGGAGGTTGGTGGCAAATCGAGGAGCGAGGAGGACGAGGCGATTTAACACGATTGGCCGGTGGAAATAAACTGGCAACACGCGCATTGGTTCCATCGATTCCATTGGCTATCGAGGCTTCTCGCGCGTCCGTCGGCCTCCCGCTTCCACCGACGCGCTCTCCAGCGGCTTCGTCGCGCTCTTTTTTCGCGTTCCACTCCATCTCCGTTCGACCGCTCAGCCTTGGTGGCCTCGATCGACATCGAACAGGTACCGGATGGACCACTGAATCCCCTAAAAACTGGAAACTTCAGGTTGTGTGTGTGTGTGTGTGTAATTTAGGAGTTTCTCTTAGGAGTCTCTTCTTTAGGGATAAATGAAGAAACTATTTAAAATTGAAAATCTACACAAGGACCACAGACCACTTTATAGTAATTAAAGTGGGGACCAGCCAAAGATCGAGTTACTACGAATTTAGAGAACGCTGACATAATATAGCAACGCTACGCGACAGAGTGGCAGGATATTGATTGTTGAAATTTTACTATAAAAGCGAATTGAAACAAACGAGCTTATTAGGGTTCCTGGTTCACGCGGTCCTAATGACTCGGCACATAAAGTCCAATATACGCGAGAGACAGCCACACGATGACCATGACTCAAACGTTCCCCCATCGTGCCGGGTAAATAACACCCACGTGACGGTGTCGCTTTCTTCCAGTCGGTGGCTAGATTACCGGGATGAGTTATGATAATTTCTGCTGGACAGCGATCAACGACGTCGGGCAATCAAACATGGCGCCCGTGGAGCAATCGAGCGTCTCGAACTCCGCCAACGCCGCTGCTATAATATGCATCTCCTGAACGAGGGAATACAGCTGCTGTTACCTCCGACCAAACACTTGTCCTCTCGCGTCTAGTTGGAGGAAAACGATTAGAAGATCGGTCGAGAACGATCGTTCAACAGGTCCCCGAAAACCCAAAATCTTTAGTACTACTGTGAGAATGTAGTGCAACGGTTGAGTATTAATAATTGTTCTTCCCAACGTAATTAATTAATTAATTACCATTCGTGTCTAGCAGCAGAAAGATTTCCAGTAACAGATACAGTAATTCACACTGTTACAATTTCGAAATGTTCGTGGAAGTAGCCCTGCTGGTACTCACACTCCGATTCCCAAAACTGGTAAATTGGGAAGTGGAAAGTACGTAAATCATTGCGCACTAAACGATAATCACCGTAAATCCGTTACACCCTCTCTTTTCTGGCATCATTTGCGATTTCTGGAACCATTTGCGTTGGAATAGCGCGCTATGTGTGTCGTACTTTCTACAGACCATTCTGGGAAACGACGTGCTACGCATGCTTTTTATTCCTTCGATTCGGATGCTATCGCGCTCTGCGATCTGTTGTCTCACATTGTATAATAATAAGACAACGGCGCTGCTACTTTCACTGACGTCGAGTGTGTCTTTTCGTTGGATAACTGCGCACGAAAATAGCCACTTTATTTAGAAAGCCCAGGGTCTGCTCGCTCAATGTCGATGCAGTCGAGATGGCCAATTTATCCGAAACCCTTAGGGTCTGTTCGTTCGATGCTTTTGGATAGGACTGAATTTTGTCAGGACTGTTCAACACCAAAAGTACGAAGCACGTAAAAATATAAAGCTAACAGTTCCTAGAGTTCTATGGTCATTTCTTTTTATTATAATCAATGCATCACGTGTGATTGCTATTATTTACAGTGCTGTCACATTAAGGTCATCAATTTTCGAGATTTCTATTTTGTTATATTCAAGGCTTCGAGTCCTGCAGGCTTTGACAAAATTCAGGCTGATGGGAGGCCTAAGTGAACTACCCCTGATCTATAACTCCTCTTAACAGGGTGTACATCTTTCCCTCTCTTCTGCCTTCCGCGCTTTATAGACCACCATATTAGCTTTAAACGAAGAGAATCTAAAACAGAAGCAGCTTCGAGATCAGAAAACTCGAGTAGGCGACTCGGAGGTGGACCGAGGTCAAGCCTCCTTGCAGCGAAGGGTCAGAACTCGGAGCTTTCAGCGAGATTCAGGTTCGCCCTCTCCCTCTGGTCGTTCGCCACCCACCCCCGGCGCCGACAATCTGATTCCAAGCCGCCGCGGTACACCATAGTATTATTTATCTTATGAATACCAAACACGCCGGTACGCATTGTATTATAATTTACTTACCGACGTTACAATTACAGTTTTGAGCGAGTGACCGAGCTGTCGGCAATTGCGCCCGTTGGAATTGCGTTTTCAGCTCTCCATTCGAATCGGCGCTCCGCGCTCGCCTTGCTCGAGTCCTGTTTGCACAGGTCGAGGATAATATTCAATTCCAATTCGTCCAGTGTTAACCTAGCCGCGGTGTATAACCAGCGGCTTCGATACCAGCCAACGAACCAATACTCTTACAACAGTAATATAGTAACGCGAGACTACGCTTGTAACGAGAACGATCATCTAGATAGTGATTGGACCACGTGTCTATCATTTCTGATTGGTTGTAAGAAGACTGTGGATTTTAAGCATTTATGACGTATCGTGATATAGAAAACATATATAAAAATGTATGTAATGTATGTTGAATACATTGTACAATTAATATAATAATATTGGTATTTTATTTTGTATAGGTGCACATACCTTTTGGTTATGTTTAGTATTTGTTTATTATACTAATATACAGGGTAGTACTAGTTTTGACCCTCAGGATGGTCACTTCCGTTTCTTGCCTCAATGACGTCCAATCGGTAACTGGAGGATCACTGGTACCGTTTCTAATCCGTTTCACCGCCATCTTGACAGAACGCCCGTTTAGAAACGATCGACGAGCGATTAGTATCGAAGGTAGAGGGGCGAAGTCTGCATCTGGCGCACCTGACGGTCAGTTGGGGCCCCTTCTTCGTTCATCCTCGAGCTGCCTCCTTTCACTCCAACCCCTTTGGCAGAACGCAGCCGGATGAGCGCGCCTCGTAACGTCTGCTTCTTAACGATCATTATTGAAATTTTACTACCTCTTAATTGGAAATTAATGGTTATACCGACGCACACCACTCGTCAGGGAATTAGCTTGCCGGACTATCGCCCCGACGCGCTCTCCACGTTTAGATATCGCGTTATAATTAATTGCGTTCGTTGCGTTTTTGCCGCCTGGTAACGATTCGACAACCGCATTTCTGCGACCGCAATTCGTGACGTCGGACTTGCACGCCCATGGATTTCGTTGGATGCGAAATAGCTTTTATTCGAACTATGGTTATCGTAAAATTAAATTACCTTGGTGGACGCATTTTTTTTGGAAAGATGGGAATTTGATAGTTTTTCAGGAATTTTGCTACAGATTTATTCCTTCCACTCGATGCAGGATACTTTCTGTATCTTGATTGTTTATACTTCTGTATAAACAATCGCGTATCATTTAAACAAACGGTACGATTAATTTTTTGGTTTGCGCAAACTTCACACTCTCCATTCGCTTTTTCCCATCAGCTCAGATGATTAGACGCAGGCGTGGGTAATTTGGCTCGTAGTAGGTGTTAGCTCGAATTCGGTTAGGAACGCGAGTTAAGTGTCGTATAGATTAATTAGGTACGATGCTGGGTTTGACACGGTAGATCAAGATTGGGTGGTGTACCGGGTAGATGAGACAAATTAGGTGGATCCGGGTGAAGTATGATAGACCAGGGGTAGACGAAGGTTGGATCTCCAGGACCAAATGTTTTTCGACGTTACATTCGATCTGCTTCTTGCATCCAAAAATAAATAATGGAATCACCAATTACGAGAATCGATAGATTCTCTGCAAGTGAAGCGAATACACGATAAATTTGTTGCAGTAGCAGGCACTGTCATCTATATATGGACTTGAATCGAGTCACTTGATAAATCGATCACGAAGAGCGTATTTCATTGTTACCCAGGCACCGAGGCTCCCAGGGTCGAATTTGTCGTCGTTACAGGGAAAAAAGTAAATGTACACGAGTTATCGAACGGATTACTCGAGCGAAGGGGGACTATTTCGTCGTGTCTTTGCTTCTCAGCCGTTCGAACGTCGTCCGAGTCTAAAGAAGGTTCCGCACCAGAAGTCAACGTATTCCACTTCACGTGGAGCGTCCACTCTGCTCCTTATGTCGTGCTCGTTCACCCTTGACGCGACACCTTTAAGTCGTCGGGGCCGAATGTTCCTCCTGCGCGTTACATGCACACCGTATTGCCAGTGCGGATGCACGGAGCCGCAGAGAAACCGAAGGGGAGCCGCGCAGATGTCTGTGAAATTCCGTTCGGAGAGTCACTCGAGCGGAGCCGCGTGCATAAGTGGACGAGGCAACTCACTTTGAGGCGTCTTCCTTTCGTTCCGTGCGAATTCGGAACGTCTCGACGTCGGGGGGCCTGGTACCCATGATCTTTCGGTGATTAGGCCAATTTTGGGTCGGAGGACTCGGAGGACTCTGCTCGCTACCGATAGGAAGCGAAAGTGGGCCACCACTGTTAGGGAAGAACCCAAAGGAAGAGGCTTCTTCAGAAGAGGCTTCAGGATTTTGGGCTCTCGTAAGACGATGATTCCACGTGGTGGCACTTAAACGAGCCTTTCACTGCACGAATCGATTAACTCCACTTTTTGAAAAATCTTCAATTTAAGTGTAGAAGCACTTGGTATAGTCATAACTTTTTATCATTTCTGCACGAAGATTCATTCAAGGCAACTTACTTGGACAACAAGCCTTAGCTATCCGTTACACGACAATCTAAGGAAACATCCAATCATGGCAAGTCTCCCCCAGCGAAACAAACGTTTTATTGCCTTGAGACTCCGTCCAATGTGTTTCCACGTTCAAATTTACCGTGCGAGATATCGAGTCAGCAAAGGATCCGAAGATCAAGAACCTATTTGCCAACTCCTTCGTCTACCACTTGCAACACGTGTAAACACACGATAAGGGAACTGAGTCGTTGCTCGAGCAGGAAATGAGTGCAATAAGCCGACAGAGCAAACATAGTCGCAGGACACAATCGACAAATTTTCAGGGGCCGGAAGTTTCCCTTTCCGATAACGGAGTCGACAGGCACAGGTGTAATCTACCTGCGGTCTCGCGTTCAGGTACGGGTGTTGGTCAGACAAAGAGTCGAAATTGAAAGCTAATTATCTGCGGTTCGTCCTTGCGCCTTTCTCTCGTCTCCCTTTACGGAGTCCTCGACAAGAGGACCACCGGGAAGTACTTAGCTACCTGACATAGTCTCGCTGGCAATCGATAATTAATATCTCCCAGCCGTTTCGGCTGGTGCGCTCTAATTGACGATCGCAATTAGTTCCGGACGATATAACGGGTCGAATCGTGGACTGCTCGTTAAATTTCGCGTGCTATTGGGTCATCTAGAATTTTCGTATATTTTCTGAAGAAACGAAGTGAAGTTTAGGCGAAGAAAGTATGTACGCACTCTGCGAGGAAATAATACATTGTCTACATTTCCTTTTCATTCTTACCAAAATGTACCAGACAGTTACCCAATGTTATCCTTTCTATCTATTTCGTGTATCGTCTCGTAATTATTTCGACGAGCAAGATATTACGAAAGAGGAATTTTCTAGATCCAAATCGTTTCCCTTTTTCATTTCTCAATTAGTCCTTCGTTAATGTAACGAGATTATACTGTCATAATATTCCATACCTGCGGTGAACACAAGATGTTCGCCACCGCCACATTTCTGTATACAACCCTCTTGCCACCGCTGCGGTCAAGGGATGGCAAGGATAGCAAGAAATGCGGTCTGGCTTGGAGTGTGCGGCCACCTTTAATTCTAAAAGTACCGGAGCAACTCTTCGAGAACTCTGTCCGTTATTCTCCTCGCGACACTCTTAATCTCTGCCATTAGCCCAAATTTTTTTACCTTCATTTTTATCCATCGATTTCGTCGCATCCAGATCAGGAAACAACGCGAAAACGCGTTTAAAATGGGTTCAATTATCAGCGTTAATTTACCGGGGGAGGTACCATCGCCGTTTAAACTCGAGTATTACGTATAATGCAATTAGGAAGTCGGGATATATTTTTGGGATTGTATCAGCAGTGACGGCGCGGCAGGTCACGCTTTTCCCGTAGAGACTATTAACTTCCAGTAACGTGTGAAAACGGTTGTAAATTTTGGCTACGGCTCGTAATGGCTTGAGGGACTTTAAGGATGTATAATACGAATAGGGGGGCTCCTTCGCCACTGGTATCCCGACTGAAAAACCCTCAACCCTGGCGAACCCTTGCATGTACGTAAGAATGTGCAGTAATACACTCTGCGGAGCACCCCATTCGGGTACGGGAAAAGGGGTAAGTAAGCTCCGGGGCTCCTACGGACGCATAAACATAAATTATCAGCTAGTAATTACGAGATACAGCCGAACCCCCACCCCGCGGGATCGTGGTTGCTTTCCTTTTCCAGCGGGGTAAGTTTCCACTTTGCATGGAACGCCGGGGAGCGGGTAGCAAGGGCGAAGAAGAGGAACCATTCGCACCCCCTTTCGGAGTAGCGAAACGGAACTGTGTGGACCGGCTAATTGTTATATACATTCCATTAGGTTAATTACTGAATTAAGACTTCTGCCGTGGCGTTCTCGCGGGGGTGGATAATTATTACACGCTCGTGAGCTACGGCAGATGCTGCGATCAGTTCGATCGAACCGATTTTACAGGCCCTGTGGCTAGGATGCTCTACGTTTAGCAGTTGAAAAAGCTCTTTGAATTGTGGAGAAAACTTATTTGTAAAATATGAAGGTCCAGCAGTTCGACTATTTCCAAATCACCCAACACGAGTTTATTCAAGTGTTACTCTTGACAGCATACAACCACTACCACTTCAGGGTGTCTGCTACTCTTAAAATGATTCTCGAAGTGATTTCTATCGCGTGGAAGTTGCTATCGCAGCAGAAACAAAATGATGAATTACGAATCAAGGGCATAAAAATAACGGATATCCTCCATTACCTTAGAATTATGCTCTCGCCTTGATAAATTCCCCCAATTCGAAGGAAGTAGCGAAAGGGGCCAGCTACATAAAGCACGAAGCGCCACGGGGTTGGGCCGTGAAATGCCGCATTCAACGCGTGTCCCGGCTAATAAATAATTAAAACTTTTGTTTCGAAGGTGTCACTGATGTACGGCCTCCTCCAGCCGTCTCGGCCGCTGAGTAATCGCGCTTTATGAATTAAGGTTATGCTTTATGTTAAAAGATTCGCTCGGCATCTGTTTCTAATTACCCGTTAATGGCTATAGCGCCGGTAGTAAAACATCCGTTATTGTAAAGTTTCAGCCTCCTATGGCGTGTCTGTCGACTGCGTAATCCCAGATCTTGATATCTACTACCTTAGCAAATGAGGATCTAAGCGGTACAGATTGGGGTTTATTTAAACACTTCATGTTTTAGTCCACGAAGAAACGATTAAAAAAGATTCCATGGCAACACCGAGCTCATACAAACGATCACGAGCTACGTAAAGTATACCGTGACAAAGTCTGATAGCCACGAGCCGAGGTACAAATTGTTCTCTCTTCCACCAAAATGTATCGAAGAATAAGCGAAGCCATCCACACAATGGCGAGTCCGGACGATCAGTATTCCATTCTGCAAACCAGCATTAAGCGATTCGCATGAATGGCTGCGAGTATTCATACCGTTGTGATTCAGATTCGTGGGGGCCCATTGAGCGAGGATCTCGAGTGGTAAGCGCGACGTTCGACCGACGGATCTTCGATCCGCTCGCGGACTCGCGATCTTTTTCGTCCTTTTATCGGAGCCGCAGGACTCCACGTGATTGCGTGGCCCTGTGGGAGGGCAGACGCGCAAAACATAATGCGCCCGTGGCGCGGGTGTGGGTGAGAATGTATGCGACGCACTTGGCCGGTTTCTTACGCGGCCATTCATCGCGTATGCGTGTGAGTAATTAAAGAGAGCGACTGTCACATCCGGCGACCCACGCGAGAAGGGTGCGGCCTCTGTCCCTCCCCGTTCCTCCGTGCTCGAGCTCCTTCTCTGTCCCACCCTGTCGGCCAGCGTTTGGCTACGTCGCTCCATTCCGCTTCCAACGCGTCGCGAACTCGTTCCAGAGGTTCCTTTCTGTCGGTCCTCTGGGATTCAGCAACTTTACTGGCGCCTACCTGCTTGGGGACCGCCAAGTATCGAGCCCGAAGACGGATTCTCATCGAAATGTAGGACGTCGTCGGAACTGACCACCACCGACCTACGCTAACACCTTCAATGACTAATACTCTTCAAAATTTCTACCGTAACTAAATTTTGCTCACAGGAAACTAAACAATCAAACGTTTATCGTGAGCCTATCTTTGTAATTTCATTGAACTCCAAGCATTTCATTTTCTTTTGCACTTAACTCTCAGAATTAAGGGGTTAAAGGGAAATGTGTTAAGGTAAATTATGAGGAATATTCTTAGAGTGCATCTTTAACAGCTATCGAAGCAAACAAACCAAACCAGGAGTTAAAGAAAACTTAAAAACGACCCAATTTAAATAACTACCCCTTTCCTGAGTACGTTCTTCGACCTTCTGTACGCACAGACTGTTCGACGATTCGAAGAACGCAAGCTTCCACTTCCCACCCAGATCTTAGATCCATGAAAAGCTGTCTCGCGCTGCTGTTTCTTCAGTTCAGCCTTCGCCGACCCCCGAAAAACACGAGGGCGCCGACCAATCGGAAGCCCGCGCGTAATTTCACTCGATGCCTTTAAATCTGTACGTCTCGCGGCATAACTCAGCTTATTTACGATCTCGAGGGCGCAGGGGGTGACGCGAATGTGTGACGCATTTCGCTGATTGAAATTTTCCCAAGATTATTCCATACACCCTCTCGCCCACCCCTTGGGGTGGTGGCATTGTCTTCGAAAGGCGAGACGGTCCTCTTAAAGCGCATTGATCCAGTAATTCACCGTATTACAGCACTCCCGGCATCGTTACGAAGATTACCGCGACGGAAAAACCTGCGTCGGAATTACGAGCGGGCTGAGGACTAGGCATAATGCCCGCTGCGTGGACGCTTTTGTAACAAGAATTACGCGGACAACTACGGTCTCTTTAATTCGCTTCTGAGCGAAATAGAAATGCAATAGGAATTGCACCGGGCTGCAATCGTTTCCTTCGTTTCTGGGCCGCGGTAATTCCTTGCTCGATGCTTATATTTCGATGTTAAAATTCCGCGATCGGCGATCACGTCGATGTTTACGTTTCGTCGACTCGAGGAAAATGCTTGGAAGCTGTCAAAAACTGGAGGAAAAAACGAAGGGTATTAATGTACGTTTCGAGCTTGTGATTGAGGTGATCTTCGAAACCTGAAAATGTGAGAGAGTACACAATCCAAACAGCTTAATTATTACTTCGATTTTTACATGCAAGTTAATCACTTTCGTGTATGCATCGTTAACTGCCTTGCTCTGCTGGTTAAATATTGTGTACCGAATTATAAAATTCAATGTCGCGATAGTCTGATAAATGGGAAATGAATTCATGAATACTGCAGTTAATTAACGTGTCTGTTACACGGGATGAAGATTATCACTTCTAAGTGCTGAAAATCCTTCCATATTATTTTACGTAAGCGAAGTAGATTATTTTACATGCATAAAACGAAATAAAGCGCGATCGAAGAGGACAGACTCGAGTGAAGTGAAATCACTTTTAATTTGGCTTCGCTCTGTTTCTATCCTGTTCTCCTCTATCGTTCTTCATCTCGATTCGTTGTTACTCGTCACTCTCGTTAGCGTAATTGCGCAAAATCGGATTAAGGTATATAAATTCTGAATAGAAGTAAGGGAAGACGTATGGAATTAAAGGAAGTGAAGCAAAATAAATTCAGTTTAGTGAATTTCCATGTAGAAATGAAACCATTAACAATTTATGTAGCTAATAAAGAACTTGATTAATGAAAATTTATAAACAAACGCAACAGTTTGCTGCTGCACATACGGAATCGTGTACTTAAACACGCGAGGAATACAGATACTAAATGATCAGAGAAATATTTAATATTTTTATATTAACACAAATATCAATGTTGTAAATAACTAGCGTGTAAGATAAAAAGGTTTTCGTAATTTTTTCATAATCAGGAATAGAATTTGAAGCGACGTGAATTCACGTCACCGGTCGCGAACGTGTTAAAATAAATTAGAATTAAAAGTTCTTTTGTCTCCTTGAAATATACTTTGCGTTTCCAGGTCATCGTATCCAGAAACTGCGGCTTCCGTAAGAAAGATGGGAGGCTACGTGGAAAATATTTTCAGGCAACGTATTTCAGCTATGCTTCGACGAAGCTCACTCTTTCAGGACCAATAGAAGTTTCAAAGAGCTGCAATCCATAACGCCCGCGCGTGTCCCAGGCTTCCGTAGGAATTCCAAGCCCGAAATTGCAAGGAATCGTTGCGGGGAGTTGAGCAACAGCGTTGCAACGACGGTCCGTTAGTCTATCCGCGCAATAAACTACAATCACAAATTACAGAGTCAAATAGTTTCGGCGTTTCGCGCGGAATGTCGCAATTTCAGGTCCGCCAACAGGGGTTTTCGGGCCACGGAGACTTCTTCCGAAGGTGGGGGAAGATGGAGAACCGTCGGCCAGGAAGAAACAGGAGGTGGGAACCTGCTGGCTCTAATGAACTTACAATAATTACGAACCCATTGATCTATGGGGTCTGAAGAGTTTTCCCCCCTGCGCAACATTGCGGAGGATCTCGTCTGTTGTTACTCCGATCCACCCTTGTTGCTCGAAAGCTTCTAGGATTCGTTGACACATCGGCTGCTGTACTCGTGAAAATGTCTACAGAGTTCAAATTTACAGTTAAAAATTACAGAGCGAAAATGTTCGGAATGGCCATTATCGAGATAAATACGCGACTGCGGTCTCAATCTTTCAACCATTCCAAGTATTTTGTCCAGGTTCGTTAGCAACTACCTCGTACACATTGGTAAAGTATCTCAACAGTGGTAATGGGCGCTGAAAAAACAAATCCTTTAATTGACCCCAAAAATAAAAGTCCGACGGACTTAAATCTTAGAAACGAGCAAACCAGACAGTAGCTATTGTATCCATCTGTTAGAAAATCGTTCGTTCGAGAATTGGCTACTCGTGAACGTGGCGGTGACCATACATAAATTACGCCCGAGGTACGACATGTAATGGAACTTCAAATAATTCACGCGATTGATTACTCGAGAGATTCGCATATGATTAACCTGTCGCGTTATCGTCGATTAAACCTGCTCACAAATTTGAGCTGACGACGAATGATTATTAATGTTATTGGTGAATATGATCGTAGGAAAAATAAATAATTTTTTGTCTGTTACTGGTTAAATAAAAATTCGTAATGGACGGATGAACGTTGCAAACGAATCGCTACAAAAGTAAAATTCCAACGAGAAACCAGCGCGTCAATGTCTCTTCCAACATCAAATTGGAAATCTGAAATCCGTCAGTTTGACGGGTTTGGTTCTTCCAGCGTTAATGCATTCGTCCAAGACTTCCATTCACGGTTCCTGCCGAAGATTGATACAATTACGAACGTCAGTCACGTTCCATAAAAAAAGTTTCAACTTCACCTCCCGGTTACGACCTCAAAAATAGTGCCGGTAACTGTAATTCATCCAAGTATCTCTTCCGATCCCTAACAGATCTTCCAGTTCGTTTAACGAACTTCCGAAGAGGGGTCAGTCGTAACTGGGCCAAAGCGTACGGGAATTGTCACTCCTCTATGAGCTGTAAACCGTTGCGACTTATTTATTATGATGATTTCCAGAGCTGGAGCTAAAAAGTCCTCGCTGAAGGCGAATTGCGCGCCGACAATGGTTATTGTCGACCCTGGTACCACTGTTTAACGGTAAATCAAGGATTTCTTTTAACGAGCATTAATTGTTTTTGCGATAGCGAGAATGGTTTGGCCGGGCGGTTAAAGTTAACGGCGTCTGCGCTCAATATTGCCTGTCGAGTAGCATGTAAATGGTTTCTTTCCTCCTTCCAGGACGCGTTTCCAGCGGACAAACACAGCGTCGGGTTTTGTTCGTGCTAAAGTACTCTTTTTAAACAACGTACCGCTTTCTTTCTCTGTTTACACCTACCGCGTTGAATGTGCGCGATCAAATGTATTCTTCTGGAGTTGAATAACGGTGGCATATTCAGAACTATTTTCTCTTCTTTTTTTTTTTTTTTTTGTTTCCATAGCCCGACGAAACAGGAAGCTCACATGCCAAGAAAACGGACATCGCGGAACGAACGCCGTTAACAACGCTTGGACAAGGAAGATAGAGAGGAATTTCAGAAAGGTAAAGATACGTGACGATGAGATAATTTCAGAAATAGCAGGATAGATGGAAGTAGAACGATAGAGAAGGGAATGTGAGGCTAGAGAGAAGGGATTTCAGGTGTAATAAAACCTCGATTTTATTGGTATATTTTTAAGCGGAGGAACTTGGAAGAAAAACTCGTCTACAGGTTGGTTGGCACGCCGTGAAAGATTATCGGAATAACAGGAGACAGCCTTCTCGTAATTCAATCAAGCGTTGGAATTCGTCTGTGGACGATATTCGAATTTTTACGGTCACTCAGAAATGAATGACTTTTCATTAAGGATCTAACGAATTAATCTCGAAGCTGAGGCGATAGTGAAAATGAATCTGAAATAAGATTCGTGACTTTGGGGAGGTTACGAAAGCCTCTCTACTCCATTAATAAGTAAATAGACGGTGTGATAAAACTATAAATTGTAAAATTCATCTAGCACTTTCGTTCATAATTCTTAATATTCTTCTCAAGTACCAAATGGGTTTCTACCCCGTTAATTAGCTTAGCTTGGCCTCTGCAATGGCGCGTCCTGTAAAAGCACGTTTATTGTATGGTTTGTTGTATCGCGTAGCGTAAGAATGTTTGGCAGAATATTCGGAGATCGGAGTGGTCTATTCGTAGTAATGACGGTGCCTCGAAAGATGCAATAGGGCTATTACCATTTCTCCCTCCCCTCCCTCCAGAGGCGGCGTGTGACGACACGATGAAAATTGTCATTACGCAAACTGGCGCGACAATTATCGCGGCGTTCACGATTGCAATTTGCAACCGTCTGGAAACGGTCTGGGATTACTCAACGAATCATCTTGTAACTTTTAACTACCGGCCCGCGCGCTTCCCCCGCGAAATTCTGCCCCGGTTCCTGGAGCACGAATCTTGTTGTCCTGGAATCTTACTCTTCTGGGCACATCGGATTGAAAATCTGCCTTCCTCGGCTATCTTTTTTCTCAAAGAGAACTTCCGGCAATTTTCATCGCGGAACCAGCTGGTAAATTGGTGCAGTAGCTTTAACGAGGGTTCGAGGGTTCAAGGGTTCGAAGGTGTTTAGAATTTTATTCTAGACGCTCGATGGAAAAATTTCTTTTCTTTTCACTAGATTCTAAATTTTGTCGACATTTAATGTATTTAGATCGCACTGAATTAAACGATTACAACTTTGCACCAGAAACGTCCAAGATTAGGAATCTAAAATTCGAGATAAAGCGATACCATCCGTGGAATTCAATTAAAGCATACAACATACGCCATTCTCGGCATTTTCCGAAGGGCGTCAAACGCGACGAAAAAATCTGCTCCTTCGCCGGCAATAAATAATAAATAATTCTTAAAACAGTCGCCTATGCATCATCGTGTCACTTTCCCGGCGCTATATGCGCGGCGTTGGCGTCGCCAGCGTCGTCGTCGTCGTCGACGTCGCCGACGACAACGCGGAACGACGCGACGGAAAATTTATCGATGCTAATTTCCCGGCCGCGGTCCTCCGCCGTCGCGGAAAAGAATTGTTGTCATCCCGCCCCCCCTCCCTTCTCTTGACGCCCCCTCGCGCCACGTCGTCTTACCCTGTCCTCGAGGCCGTTACCTGCGAGGGGTGTCTTCCTCCTAAAACCCCTTTTAAAACGGTGTTCCTCGTGTTTAAGTCGCGGTGACTGACGGCGAATCGGCAACGGCGGAGAGTTGTTCTCCCTTGGGCGGTTTTCTTGCGGGTTCACTCGTTTTCCGGGTTTACCACCCTTCGGGGGATTGTTTCGGCGTCGCGTGGATTGTAATTGAGGATTCGAGGCGATGCCGAGCTAGGCGTCTCTCCTCGGATTTAGCAAATTGATTTTTGCGTTTCCATGGAAGTGGAAGCAGCTGCCTTTTTAATTACCAGGAGTATCCATAAATAATTTCGTCAACACTTTCACGTCTGCATGCTTCGCAACATTTTTCTTCGCTGCAAACTTCTTCGTTAAGAAGAATTATTAATACAATAACATCACATTGATTGGCTTTGCCTAATCTTTCAATCTTTTTGTTCCAGCCAAAAATTATATTCGCAGCCAGTATTAGGTGCACCTAACACCTAAAGTAGACTCCCGCGTAACTTTCACTCCATATCCACGGCGTGTGTTCGGGGACGTAATTACACGTCCGAAAAGAGGTGGTACCGAAACGTCTCGGTGAAATCGAGCAACGAGGAGCGTCGCTCGGGGTTTCAGCAACGCAAACCACGGCTAGCGTTCTTTCCTCCGCGGGTTGAGCAACCAAGACACCAGGCACGTGTCGACGCGAACGCTGTTTACAATTCATTATCACCCCACTCCGGCAAATTGTGCATTACGGTGTAATTAAGTACGAAATCGTCACGCGCAACGGGCTGTGGGAGTAAAATGGTATTCATCTTTCTCTGGAAAACGATTATTTCAGGGGAAGAGAGATGCTTTGACAGAAATGGGGCAACGTAGTTGATGTTGAGAAGAAGTCAAGGATCAATTTTTTACTTGAGATAAAATTATCAGTGATTTTAACATTATTCTGGTATGTTTATGAAGTTCAAATATTTAGATTAATTAATTTTGAGGTTTATAATTTAATGTGTCTACGATTGTGATAAAAAACTGCTATCGAGAATCATTTTTCAGCTGCTCGAACGCAAATGACCGGCACTATTAAGTCGTAGCGACGTTTAACAACACCGTCGTGTACCCAGCGAGGTTCACGAGGAACGTAATTAAATGCGAAAGAGTGTGCGCCTAATTGCGGCTGCCCTAAATTTAGCAATATTCGTGCTCCGTGTCCGTCTTTCGACAGACGTTTCCAGCATCCACCACAAAGCGGTTCGGCGGTTGCATTTTAATTTCGCGAGATATCCGTGTTCGTGAATAATTATAGATCACGGGATCATCTCTCTTGGTTTTGACATCGCCTCCTTAGGCTCGTTGGATTCGAGTCTCTTCTTTTATCGCATGAATATTTCTAAACATTTCGATAAGAATAAAATTTTGTTTTCAGACAATTGAAACCTACGTAACTAAGTGGTAATAGTTGGAGGTCTCGTCAATTGAATGAAAAGCTTTGAAAAAGAAAGAATAAGGAGAATGGTACCGAGAAGTCGCGAGAAAGATCCCGAAAGTTGCTCGAAGGGGCCCATGACTGACGTCGAGTGACGATGTTCGCGTTAATTCAGCTCCCGTCTACGTTTGGGGTTCCCGTTTCTTCCGTTCCGCGAAGGGTTGAAATTTATTATCGTTATCGTGACCGCGAGCGTTCGATCAGCGCAGAACAAAGCGTAGGAAGGGCGAAGTAATTTTCTCGCAGGTGCAACGACGCCCGCGACAGCAAAGTAGTTTACACCGTTTACACAACGAGGCTCTTTGAACGCGGGGCGAAAGCACCTAATCGCTCCCCTCCCGAACACGGGGGAGGATCGTAAGCGTTCCCCGGTTTTTGTCAGCGTCGTCGCGGGCGAATTCGTCGATGTCGAGGCACCGAAAACCTATTAGCTGACAGTCAATAAACAAAGGAACGTTCTGGGCGATATAATATTGATTAATGGGGAGGTTAAGGAAGCGTGGAGCCGTTTAGTCAAAGTTCTCTCCAAGGCGGCGCGAAATCGACGCGGAAGGAGGGGGCAAGCGTTTGTGTGCGTGCCGAGTATATGCCGAGCGATTATCGAATTTCCTCCCCGTAACAACGAGGTTCTATTAACTCCCACCCGCGCCGGGGCTCACCCGATACAACCCCTGCTTTTGTGTATTGTTAAGACTATCCGCATTAAGCGATCCATAATAAGGAGTTACTCCGCGCGATAAATCGTTTTAAATTGCCGCGGACGCAGACCCGATCGTTTGCAGCAGGCACTGGGAACTGGTTTCGGGCAAAAGACGATATAAATGATAAATAATAAGCCTAAGGCACCGCTTCCTTATCGAGTAATGATGATGAGTAGAAGATTTCTCATTTTCGACGCGGGGCGATGTTTGCTATTAAAAATAACCTCTCGAACGTTTACTGAAAAATTATGATGAATTCCCTTACCAAAGCACGATGTTGCCTTTTCGAAAAGTTTCCTTATCCCTTCCCATTGTTTTCGACATCCATTTAGCGACGTTTCCGCGAATATCCGCTTCGATATTTCAAAACATACCATTTCAAGCGCTGTCCACGGATGGGCGAGCAAACCAACGTTGATTCCGTGGAAATCCGGACAAAGCACACTTTGAAAAATCGAGATATCTCCGAGGGGAAAAAATAAATTCAAACGCGAGCGCAGCAAGCCGAGAATTCGGGTCATCCTTTGCGTTCCTGCGCATAATGTCCTCCGACGAATGTTGCCTCTGTCCACGAAATTTGACGGCGGGAAGCGAACGGGAACAAGCTTTAAAGGAACGTACAAGTCGAGCGGAAGGAAAAGCAGAGTTTGGCTCGTCCAATTCGAAATCAAACTTACCGTGAAATTATTTTGCGCTCTCCTTTTATACTTTTCTTATATATACAGGTTGGGGCAATATTAATTAGCACCTCAGATATCCACGAAACTACGAGTCTCGCAGAAATATTTTCTGAAATAAAATTGCACAGTACGAACCTCGGACATTTGAAGGTTACCTTCATTTAGAGAATCTTAAATTCAATGACCTTATGTAATAGTTATGTAATCGTTATTGCACTGTAAATATATACGAGCCACTTTTACGGTTACATATAGAGGGAGAGATAAAATGCAGAGATTGTTGGTATCCAGTGGCTGAAAGTGAACGGAAACAATAGAATTTACTTCTAATTGAATGGAGGGGGGTGGATAAAACGGCAACGTTTCAAACTCTTCAAGACGGTTTCCGACTGGTTCGAAGAAGCGGAATGCAGTTTCCGTAAGAAAAATGGAACTAATTGGTCCCCTCGAAAGACGCGGACTTTCGTGGCAAACAAGAGCGCATGAAAAGCGGGCCGAGGAGCGAGAGAGGAGGAACCGGGGAATCTTGTACTATCTGGAATTGTAGAGCACGACGTCGAGTGTGTACCGTGCGCTGCAGGCTTGCGAAAGATAGTTGGTGCACTCCAGAGATAAAAGGGAGCCATTCTTTTTTTAGAGGGAACGCAAACGAGAAATTAGAGCATGGAGGCTATGCTTACCAGTCAAAATAGTGCGAGGCCCGGTCGCGGACACGAGAACAATTCTTCAACTTTACGAGGTCCTGAGGAAACGTAGTGGCAACGGAAAGTTTACGCGACTATTAGCTCGGAACTGCAAGGAATGCGAGGGGGGCATCCCGGAGGTAAGGAAAGTTTCATCTTTGGACCGGGGAGTTAATATCGGTTAATATCGACTTCTATCTTGACCAATCAGATGTGTTTGACACAGTTCGCGATCTGATTCCGATTATCTGAAAAGAAGACGCCACAGCTAACTGATTATTTTTCTCCTTATTATCCATTTTACTCGATACCAATCACCACGGATGTTGACCTTCCTTAATTACTCCTACCATCGAATTCCCTCGATCGCGTATCGTACGATTCCGAGCACGATTCTCTACCGAAAGGGAAAGAAAAAGCTGTAACATCTCCCATCGGCGAGGCCGGAGGGGTGTGCTCGGGCAAGGGTTGGACGATAGTGTTCCTCATCGAAAGAAACGTCTCGGGGGCGGGCGAAGATCGATAACGCCTCGTTTGTACGGGCGTCCAGAGTTTCTAACCAGATTTTCGAGACTTTCGAGTGGCACTCCGAACGTCAAAGGATACTTTCCGCCCGCGGCGGGCCGACGATCGCTCAGGAGCGAAACGAACAATCGACGCGGCGCGGAGTCAAGTGTCGAACAACGGCGCGTAATCATTCCGGAAGCTTTGTCGCGCGCATCCGAGTGTCGCGCACAGTTCGCCGCTGCTTCCTCGCTATTGAAGAGCCTCATTAGTACTGTTTGTTATTGTTTGTACGACACTCGGGGTGAAAAAGAGCGTGATACGAGAGGGTGCCCGAGGTGTCACCGTGATCCCGCTGATTCTCGCACCTCTCTCGTCGTTACGGAGCCCACCACCCTCCCCTTCCTCCCCTACCACCCACCCGCCGCTGGTCTACTTGTCCTCATTTTTGGTTTCCTTTTAAGCATGTTCCTCACAATACGCGAAAGCTTGTTAAGTAGAAGCACACTTGGACTGATACGTCGAGATATACGCTGTCGTCTGACAAAGGGGACAGGAAATACTTGGAATGTTCTTGCGCCGATGTTAGTCCGGTCCGAGGCGGTCGCGTTCTTTCTTCGTTCGTCGGGGAACGCGCGCGGTCGATGAAAACGGAATCTTACCGATCCGAGACGTATGCAAAAATATAACGAGATATAGGTAGACGCGCGCTAGAAGAGCAACATGTGTCCACGCGAGAATATTTCCGAAATTGTGTACCGAATGTGTAGCTTCTTCGGAGAGGGAAGATTCTTGCGTTGTTTGCTCCACGCTGCTGGACTCTTCAGTTGGGCTACTCTAGCGGATTCCGCCTTAAGCGCAATTTAGACAGAGCATGCTTTCTCGCATGACTCTTTGAACAGGCTGGCTCGAGGCATCGCGAAAGGAAACGTGCCTCGTCCAAATTGGGCTTCAGACGCTTCACCCAGTTGGAAATTGACTTCTGATGTCTTTGAACCAAGAAGAATTATTTCTTAGGTAAAATAGACGTTTCCGCTTTGCAAAATCGATGCTGTACTTTTCTTGGAACTCGTCGATCTCAATTGGACCTCTCCAAGGCGGACGCTTAAGATACAGAAGCGTAAACATTGTATAATTTGTCCATAAAAATTAATTCTATTATGCTGTGATATCTCAAAAAAGGTTACAATAATAATCACAATTGATATAAGCGTTCTAAATACATTTCGTACAAAGTTAAACTAAATTTTATAGAATAAAAATGTGCGGATACTTTTGAGCGGTAGTGTAGACCGAAGGGTTATTTTTTCTCTTCCTGCTCTGCAGCTCGAGCTCCAGTTCGCTGCTGCTCAGGCTAAAGGGTTAACCCGAATTTATCGAAACGGTTATATCCCTGTACGAAGCGCGTCCCTTCAAGTCCGAATCTGTCCGAAGCACGTCACCCGCAAAGTCTGTTGGCGTGTTTCGCGTTGACCCAATCCGCGTCAGCAAAAGGGTAGGAGACGTCCACTCTGTTCGTGCTGACCAGCGCGCGATTACTCATTCCTTCAGAATTAGAGGCGCATCAAACTTGCACGGACAGAGAGACAGTAGTCCAGTGGAGCTCCGAGGAAAGAAGAGGCCATAGTCTTTTAGCTCATCGCGCTGTGCAAACAAAGCGGGACTCTGGAAGGCACACGCGCGCTCGTGGCACACGTACATCCTGGCCGCCGAGGTTTACGGCTATTCCCTTAATTGCAAAGGTATCGCTTTTGTACTTCCGTATAATAATCTTCCCGGGGCTGAACCATTAGCCTTCCGCTAAATGAACGAAGGCCCCTTTTTCTCTGCCTTCCAGGGCCACGTTTTCTCGTTTTGGTCCTTCGTCCTGGTTTTCGCGGGCAAACGCCGCGCGGATTGTTCCTCGCGGAGGAAAAAGAAAATTCGGCGGAGAAAAAAAAAAAAAAAACAAGGGAACCCGAAACTCTAGGCCGCCTTCGGGTCTCTCTGAACCGGCGCCTTATATCCGCGGGAGCGCCAAGCTAATGAGGAGCAAATCTCGAGGTAAACGGAGCCGATGAAAGAAGAAATTCTAGGCGGAATCGCGGGGAATTGTTTGCGTCATCAGGAAGCAAACACTGTTCGCCTCTTGCGGTTTGCGTTATGGTGAATTTCTACGTAGACGTGTGCATTTGGTTCCTCGAGATTGATCCCTCTCTCGAACAGTTCCAGCTTGCTTTTCGTTTCTATCGATCCTTGGTGCGGCGGCGGCGGCGGCGGGGGGGGTGGTGGTGGAGATATTTGGAAATTATCGTCAGGATGCTTATTAAAGGTTTTCCAATATCCACGGTGAATCAGACACAATTTACAGCCAGTCCCATAAATATTCGTACCCTCTATGTTTATTGATGGAAATGATAGATTTGGTGTTTCTGGACAATTTTTTCATTGTTTCTGTTTTATTTAAGCCTGTATGAATCTCTCTAATAATGAGAATTATATGGCGTTCCATTTATACATGATACAATTTATCTTATATCTGAGGGTTAATGCGAAGTCCTTGCTCTTATTTGTACACTGTGTTTCAAACGTCTACAGCAAAGTGTAAAGTTCATCCATGTACTCCCATGTGCTTCCATTATAATGAAACATTTATTTGAGAACATCAAATCTATTATTGCATTTAGGCAAGCTTCTTTAAGAGACGTAGAGGATACGAATATTTTTAGGGCTGACTGTAAGCGATTTTTTCCCTTCAATTTCACTTAAACTTCAAAACCGAGCACGGATACGAGAATTAAAAGTTTGAATGAACCGAGTGATCGATTGTCTCCGCGTTCGTCACGCTGGTTTCCATTGAAGACGGAGGAAGTATTCGATTAACAACGTTTCAGGGGACAGCGTACCCTGTCAAATGATATTCTTCGTTCCGCCGGTGTTCGAACGTGACGTTTATTCGATATCGCGAGGAACGTCCGAAACGTACCGAAAAAGGAAGCGTCGATGGTGAAAGAGCAAGTTGTTCGCGCGTTTCGTAACGAATCAAACTGTATAGGCCAACGTCCCTCGTTGTTGGCAAAGAGTAAGTGGCCAGGGATAAGGAAGTGGCAGTCGAGTGACGGGGGTAGGAGCGGGTCTCCTAGCTGGCGCATGGGGTTACACGAAGAAGGGAGGGACGGTACCGTGAGCGGTCGTAGTTGGGTGGCAGTAGGATGTACTCATCCGTTGCAGTGCTGCAACTAATGAGACATCGCTAAAGGGCACGGGGTAGGTGGGTAGACACGGTGAGGCATATACGGGGGGTAGGCGATACACTTCACCTGAGACTGCAGACTGCAAGATATAGACGACGACGACGTCGACGACGATGAGGACGAGAGTGCAGGCACAATTAAAACTGACGCTCCTAATGGCAAGTCAAACGCCGACGGGCTCAAGAGATTCTTGACTTTCCAATGAAGCGATTGTTTCATATTCCTGTGCTTTCCTCCTGCACCATCTATCGACCGACCCGGCTCCGCTCATTTCTCTCTTTCGCTCTCCGCCACCCCCTTCACTTGGCCCTCTGTTTCTACCGAGCCGACACGTGGATCCTGGTAACGCGACGGAGACAGAGGGAGGCAGGGATAGAGAGGACGGGACCCGGTGAAACTTTAGAAGGGAGGAATCAGTAGGAATCTGCGTAGATTTCTACCGGCTGGAGGGGAAGACCTGTCTGTTTCATCGCTGACGGGAGACACGTGAGTCTTTGTTTCGTCCTTACGTCCAAAAATTCGACGCCTCCGGCTGAAATTTCGCGAAATTCTTACATTTTCAACCTTCGGAATCGTTCATTCTCGAATAGAAAAATTAGAAATTAATTTTTCAGCTCATTCGCACGTGTAACCAATCTTTGAGGCCCTCGGGGGTTGTAGCTATAATTTCTTGTAGCTGCAGTATTCACATTGCTCGATGAACACGTACGGGAATGTAATGTAAGAAGTTACGTAACAATGTAAAGCACGGTAACGTAAGAATGTAAAGATTCACATGAAACAATGTACAAGTTTAGTGAATTAATGAATGTATTATTGTACAATTAATAGACGTAATAAACAAGACTGAAGCAATAGGTACAGTAATCACTGTAAAGCAATCAAAATCACGAGGAGTTGACATTCATCGGTGAAGCTATACCATCAGCTTGCCTCGGACGTCAGAAAGTGATGCAGGCTCGTCAAGTTAGAGTCAAAGCCACCCCCCACCCCCCACAAGGTCAAAAGAAACCCCGACATCCGCAGCTGAAAAATTGTAAAGCCAAGTGGCTCGGTAGGTCCCACGGGGGAGGAAGAAGACGATCGGTGGATCCAGTCTGATATCCAATGCAAACGACAACGCGCAGCAGCGACTCCGATACGCGGGACTCGGGGAGCGAACCTGGAAGGTTAAGGCTGGGTTGGATACACGAATACTAGATAGTAGCTCCGGGCGGAGCTTGATTATTTTCCGCTAGCTCGTTCATTCAGGTGGAGAGCGTGGCGCACGAGGGGTTCAATTGGAAACAGCAATCACTGCTCGCCTGTATTTTGTTCTCTTCTCGGGTGCAGCGAACTCCAATAATAAGCTTTCTCCTATATTGCCTCTTCAGTTCCCCTCCCGCCGCTGCCGGCCTCCTCGCCAAGTCTCCAGAACCGGCAACAGAACTACCCTTTCCCTCTTTCCGCTCCCCTGGCTTCGACTGTCCTACCCTCCCCCTTCTGGTGCCGCGTTTCCTTCGAGTTTCCAGCGTTTCGTCTCCCGTACGTTCCCCAAACGACCTCGGGTTCCCGAGTTCGAGTCGTTTGCCGAGATACACCCCCCTCGCCCTCGCTCCCAACCCCCTTGCCCACGCCCTCCCACCGCCTCGTCAAGCCAGGATGTTCCACGGGATTCCTGCGTTCTTCAGGGTGAAAGAGAACATTCGTCTGACGATGAAGGACGAACCACGGAGCTGGAAACTTCACGGGCTTCTTCGATCTGCAAAACCTAACCCTTTCGATGATACATGTGAGTCCTCGAGGGCGACGGGCTCTTCCCTGCTTCGGGGAGAAGGCCCTTTCGAGACCCAACTACTATTTAGTCGAATCTAGCACTATCCTTCGTTGATGTCTTGGCAGTCCGGAATTTTGCTCTTTCAAACTTAGGTTCGCTGACTGCAAAGTATATTCTTCTACATTCACGAAAGAATACCGAAGGGGCACTTTCGAGATCAAACTATTTAATCAGATGAATGACCGTCGTCCATTATCCCTCATCGATGTTTCAACGGTCCAAAATTTTGCATTCTTCCGAATTTTCCAAGTATTCTTTCCTGCTGTATTCCTATTGTATCCTATGGGTCACATTTGACCCGCCATTCGCCGCGTCACGCCATGCGTCGAGGGTTAATCAATTTCAGCTTTCATCCCTCGCATAAAGTATTATCGTTATTCCAGAAAATGCTGTTAGAGACACGAACGAAATGCCAGCGAGGGCTGGAAGGTGGTGAGGTGGGGCGAGGAAATGCCCGGCACGTGAGTGGGCCGACGCTATATCAAAAGACCAATTACAATAAATTCCGAGGACGCCGTTTACTCTGTCGGCACGCGAGCGGGTATTAATCCGCGCGGACAGTCAGCGCGCACCGCGATAATAGAACGGATCGGCTTTTATCTGTCCCCGAGGCACAGCCGTCTAAAGTTCAATCGTCGTTGACGAACCCGCAAATATCAGCGCCTGAGAAATTCAGGAGCCGGGCTGCAGGTCGCGTTCGTTTCTTTCCGCGTGTTGTCATCGTCATCGCGTGACATTTCGTTATCGTGCGAGGCGAGGAGAGGGTGGTAACTCTGAACGCGTACAGGGCCATTATCCGGATGGTCTAGAACTTTTCAAAGCTCGTAGGTATCGTAGGAATGCGTAGGTGCGTTATTAAATAATTTTGAAACGATAATTATTGAGGTGTTTTTAACTAGATTTACTACATTCTTGATTTTATTGTACTTATTTTAAAGTACGTACATGTATCCAAATTCATTTTTATCTAAGCCTCCTAATTAATTCTAGTAAATTGACTTCATTTATTGAAGAAGTAGCGATGATAATAATAAATGTTAGTAATAGAAATCTGATAAGAAATCTGAGTAAACCTAGCGTTAAAGTCATCGTAGGGTCCAGTTTACGATTCTTCTAGAGTCGAGCCTTAAAGGATCGGGCTATTCCCTTTCGCTGGATGTCAAACCAACGGTCAGGGTGCAGCAGTTAGGTCGCACCCCTAATCTCCGCTCTCTGTGTTGTCCTGCAATTACACGAGCGCTAACTCCAACCCTTTCCCTCTGGTAAACGGCACGTAAATATATCGATTCAATTCCGTTTCAGCGGTGACCACCCTCACCCCCTTTGGCCGGTCTCCTGCGCGCCCTTCTATAAAAATTTATCGTCTGGTAAATTGTTTCGCGCGGCGTGTTCGCGATTCCACGCAAAACGATGAGAAGTACGCGCGTGTGTCGCGCTGGTATTTCGAGCCTGGAACGAAAACGTCGATGGTAGGGGTGTATGAAGAAGGAAGAGGGGCGACGGAGGGTGACCAAAGTGACCGTCGTTGCTCTAAATCTGTCCGACGGGATGTTGATTAACAAAAAGTCATTAAACTTTTCACGACGAGCAGAGCGTAAGACCCTTGGACCTGTCTCTTCGTCTACGATCGATGTCACCCGTTTTATTTCCCTACTTGGCGCGTTTATTGTTCTACTTTTTTCTTTCGAAATGACGTTCATCCCTTCGCAGCCGTGAAATTAAAATGGCGCGTCGTTTACCATTCCATTCCTTGAAGGCGCGCGAAAAATCTGAAAATTGACAGAATAGAGAGAACACGAGCAAACTAGAGCTACACTGGAACTCCGATAAAATTGGAATTCGAACAACCCTCGGAGCGATACTCGACGGAAGTGATCCTGGGGTCAAGGGACAGGACGCGAAACAGCGAACATCGCTTTTCTTCTGACGCGTTTCGACGAAGAAACTTTTTCCCGGTCGCATGCAGCGGTAAATTCGAACCTCCAACCCCTCTCGCAACGTTTAAGCGAGAATGGGCCGAAACGGTCGCGGAATTGCACCGCACGACGTAACGAGTTCAAGTGCTGCAGTCCATTGGTCGTGGCTGGGCTCTGCGAGCGGCCAGACGATTCGTGCGACACGGCGATAATGACAAGCATAACCATTACTGACCCGAGGTCGGTAAACGGTAACGGACAGGGGTAGCTTTTCGACCCCGGGAACCGTGGCGGACGTCCAGATAAAAATCACTCGTCTAGAAGATTAAATAATAAATCACCCTCGCTGGGCGTCTGAGTTCGTTTGCGCTACGGTTGTAACGCCAATTAAATGTTTTCTCCTAACGATACGGGGGAGTCTTCCTCTTAAGTCGTGTCTCCGTCGAGTCACGTTCAAAAAGTCCTCCGAAAAACGCATGTAAACTTCACGGGACAAATAAACGTAGCATTCTTCGATCCTTGTGACATTGCGATATTCAGGAACTATCGAGGAATGGAACATGAAAAAGGACGTGTTAACACTGTTGATATAATTGGAGTGACGCTTGGAGTTCAGTTCAAGATCAGAGTTGAGAAGAGATTGAAGTTCAGGCAGTCGAAGTTCTCTAAATGGAACATTCAGGAAAATTTCATCGTTCCGATAACCGTCTTTCAGATAAATGGAGTTCTCCCGCAACTCGTTCTCTCAATACCTAACCAAACCCCCCGTAAAAATGTTTCAATTCCATAAGACACCGTTCATTGCGCCCCTCCCCAGAACTCAATTAATTTTGATACGCACGGAAACATCCCTGGAACTCCAGCGTTCCGACTCCCCCGCAGCCGATTCGACCGCGGTTCGAACCGCGGCGTTGCAAAAGACCTAAACACCGCAAACCCAAACGCTCACTAATTTTCAGTTTAGTCGTAAAATAAATTCACGGTTAGGGGAGGTTGGCAAAGGACGCGGCTGCGAGTTCGAACCGTGGAGAATGCTCTCTACGACGTACGCCCACCCTCCGCGGCGCGAGGGTTGAAGGTGCCGATGCTGGCATTTACCGGGCCGGCAAAATTTGGAAGCAGAAGTAATCGAATTTGTTGGCGTCGTTTAATGAGAGCCGCACAATAGTTGTGTCTGTATAATTGGTACAC
Organism: Hylaeus anthracinus; assembly: GCF_026225885.1. NCBI lineage: Eukaryota > Metazoa > Arthropoda > Insecta > Hymenoptera > Colletidae > Hylaeus > Hylaeus anthracinus. The sequence goes on from NW_026534347.1 coordinate 3,088,084, forward strand.
ATCCCCGTTGCTGCGAGACCCGAACCCACCCCCTCGCCCTTTCCCTGGGCTTTTCCGCCATTCTAACTACTCCGCCGATGCAGTCGTCAGACGGGGAGAGAAAGGGAAACGGGGATTCTACGCTGTAACTATTTGGCTCAAGCACCTTCGCAGGAGACCGCATCCAGTGGTTCTCGATATCCCACGCGTTTCGACCTGTCGACGACCTGATACGAATTACGGTAAGAAACAGAACTGAACCACGTTTTTAAAAAATGCATCGTCTGGACGACTAGTAACACAGAAATATCAACGTTGATACTTAGTTCTACACTTACAGTCGACCTCATAAATATTCGTACTCTCCGAAGAAGTTCGACTAAATTAAATAATAGTTTTGATATTATCAACTGAATTTTTTATTATAAATGTGTATGTGAATAAGCTTATGTATAGATTAATATACAAACAAATGCATCTACATTCATCTACATATTTGAATTGCATCTTAAAAAATCACACCAACTGTTTCCAGTACCTGATAGAACTAACTACTAACTACTCGCCGACTTCTTCCAAATATCTCTTTGTGACTTTCGCAACTTTCGAATCCTTCGTTACTCGTAACCAAACCTCGTCCTACCCTCGTAACAGACCTACTTCAATCTACCAAAACGTTTTTAATTTCACTAGAACAATCGAAGCTTATCCCGTGACATAAAATCGAGTATCGCCGTTGAATCGATGGTGGCCTCAGGCCCGAGAACCCCTGTTTCGGCTATTTACCAATATAGTGATTAAATGTTCCATGAAATCACGAGTTCCACGTCATAACATTTTAAGCGTGTCCCTCCCTCGGCTGCGACGCCCCTCTTTTACTGGGACAACGACGTATGTAGCTTTAATACTCTTGGCAGTGCGAAGTGCGTACGAGTATGCGAGGTTCGGACGTTTAAACATGTGTGCGTACATGCACGAGAGCCAAGTGACGGTTCGCGCACCGGAGTACATAGTTGCGAGCAAGCTGGACTCTCGAATAGGCTCGAATTCTCTGCCCCCTCATCAGCGGGTCGCTCCTTCGCCTACTGTTTAATTACAGTATACTTAGCTGTACAATTGTCTCTTTCACTCTTTCCGCGTTGCTTCTCGCTGGACGACCGTCCAGCTCAACCCTCTGTGCTTCCATGTCCCCTTTGACCCTGTCTTTCCTCTTCGACCAGTATCTCGATACTAAAAATAACGAGACACCGGAGATCACAGCGCGGAGGACAGAACGCTCCTGTTCATTTTTTTCCCCGTGACGGTTCCGCTCCGAAAGAAGCGTAATTGTAATTAGTTCGCCGTGTACGCGCGCGTACCCGGCGAATCTCCTGCGCCGCGTCGCAGGATGCGACGTTCTTTTCAATTGGCGCAAAGATCGCGCAACTGCTGGTTTGTTAGAGCCGAAGCGACGTAACGCGATTTATTTTTGAGAAGGTCGTTGCTCTTTTTTAGAAATCGACGCGTCGCGATGCTAATTTTGAAGCTGACGGTGCATCGGAATACGTCAGTTTTTTCGCGACACGTTTCTTACCGAAATTGAATCCGTCTCACCCTCTTCGCGTCGCGAAAGAATGTCTACGATGGCACAGAGTATCGCTTACCCCGTTCGGTGGCTCTAAAAGTGACAGAGAGTCAAAACACATCGGCTAAAGTTGTTTTGCACTTACCTCCCCTTGCGTAGCGGGCGACAGCTGTATTTATACAAGCCACTTCCGGCGAGACTCCGGCCATGATAATTTCTTTTCCTTATTTCTGCCTTCGCGCTGAAACAGCGAGTCGGACGAGCAATAATTCCGCGGGACACGTGCACGAAAAATTGGTCGGTAACTAATTTCATTTGCAAATATTCCTCGACAAGCTCACGTGCGCGATGCGACCATAATTTTTCAGCCTCGAACGAGCTATTATTTTACGTTATTTTAATCTTTGTTCGCTGTGTTTATCAATGATTTTCCAATTTCGTAACTGCGACAACTCTGAGCAGATTATAAATAATTATTGTCAGGTTCAGGGTAATTCCCAGCTAATTCAACTACCTCTTCCTCTCTGTTGTCGGTGTTAAATATGAATTCCACGCGCGAGGAATAAAGTGATACGAATGACAGTGATCATGAAAACGTACACGAACAATTTGATACAAATTGAAGTTACCGTTGGCTTTATCGTCCTCGCGATGAAACGCGTTCTACAAGTACTTATCACGCCTGTATAAACCTGCGCAAAAATAATGTTTAGCGTAACGATTTAGTTGCTTCCCCCCAGGGGTGACTTCCCAATTTTATAAATCCCAAAATTAATGTAGAATTCGGAGCTATAGAATCTGCGAGGATCCGATCAGAAAAACCATGGAGATTGGCGACAGTCACAGTGGCAGATTTGGTGTTGCGTTAGAGACGGACAGTCGACCAAACGTTACATCTGTGCCAAAATTTGAGGAAAAGTAACGAATTTTTGGTGCTTCCGAGCGATAGAGCGTGCAAGGCGGTTGGGCTTTCACGCTTGTCCCATTGTCACGTTGACTGTTGGCATCGTATCTTCGCGATGCGCGCAGGAAACGACTAGGAATCTCGAAGATTGGCTCGCGGCCAATAAACATCTTTGGTATAACCTAACGACATTTCCACTCTCGACACCTACTCGTGACGCGTACCGGTATCGATCGACTGAATTTATATGAAAATTCAGGGAAACGATGAAATCGACCAACCTGATATGTTTGGACTCTTTTGCGTCAGGGAATCGTAGGCAACGAAAGTGGTTACCTCTACATTTTAAATGACACGCGAAGAAGATTCGTAAAGTTTGAAAACGTCTTTTTCCCTGTCAGAAACATTCTCTCAGGCACACATGACACCATTCCACCATTCGGACGTGCACGCCGAACACTGGCTGCTGGGAATCGCTAATTAATATCGCTACGAATTAAAACGTATTATGCAAGTTAGGCGGTTTCGTACGCAGCTTCATCGGGACTTGCGTAGAACTCGGCTGCGGCCGCGCGCAAGGAAGCTGAGTTTTGCGCGTTGCAACCCCGCGGACGGGGGATGAGAAAGGGTGGCGAGTAACAGCAGAGCTAACGGAGTGCCGAACAGGGTGCCGCGGTAACGTGAGGCAAACAACAAGAGGTTTTCGTAGTCGGCTAACAGCGGAGTTTCCTCATAAACTCTTAGAGAAGTTCGCAGACAAATACAGAAATATTTTGTAACGGAAACACGTCCGTCAGAAATTAAATATCGCAATGAAGAAGATGAAGCTGCCGGCAAAGGGTAGCCGCGAGAATCCTGAAGTGGGTTTCGAGGAGACGACGGGCATTAATTACTAGTGCTTCGGGGATTAAACGAAATCCGATGGGACTCGATCAGTTTTTCTACAAATTTCCACCTTTCCAACCCATTTTCCATTTTTTGGCGCTGGAATAATTCTCCCTGGAAAATTCTCATTAACGCTTCGATTCTTTTTCTAAACAATCGATGTTTTCTTTCGTCCACGAGTCCTCTAGAAGCAACAGTAATAACTCCTCGCGTTCCATAAATCACGTTACTCGAGCAATTATCACGTTTCCAAAAGTTTTCAGGCGGAACCGTAATTGCGCCAGAAATCTAGCGGATCGAGTGCAAACATTGTATTTCAGCAACGGACGTTATTTATGTTATTTATGCGACGGACGGTTCTCTGCTTAATAGTGCAGCGTTTTTCGATAATCCCAGTTGGCTCTGATCCGATTTACCTCGTCGTCTCCGAAACGGACGAGTTACAGGCGGCGACTGCTCGATTGCGCAAGCATCTCCGGATTAAGGAGATCGATCGAACATGGGGCCACGGATCGCGGCCCCCTGGCGACTGTTCGTTTTTACCAGAAGAATTCGCGCGATGGTTTGTCCCCGTCGAGGAATTAGAGGCGGGAGTGCGGTCGTTGAACGGCACCGAAAGCGAACGAAAAGACGTTTGATAAGCGCGCAAATTGCACGGGACAGATGACGGATTTCGATACTCAGAAACGGCTGCTCGTTAAAACTAATGGCAACGGCGAATTTAGAACTTGGCAGTATTAATCATCAATTATATCGACCTTATTGTGGTGCGTTTGTGACGTGCGTGACAATCGTTGGAACGAAACGTCGCACGTGTTTTCGCGTCACCGTTCAAATCGATCCCAGTTTCCACGAAATATGCTTGGATTATGATCGTTATCGTAGGTTAAGAATAATCATTTCGGAAATATTTTGTTTAGCCTTTAAAAACGACACGGAATAAAGATACTATTCCACATGGTTGAAACCGTGGGGTGCGTCTAGTCACGGTGTACTTTATTAAATTTGACATTTCAATAATTTTAATAATTTTGTCCCATGACGATAGTGAACTAAAAACGGTGTAGTCCCGTTGCATCTCTCTCTCTGGCTTCCCTTAAATCTTAATAATTGAAATATTCAAATTGCACATAGATTCTACAATTATCTCTGGTACATATTAAATTTTTGGGGCAGAAATAGAACGACGAAGGTAGTAGAAGATTCTGTGCGCGAGCCACTCCGCGCTAATTGATGCCGAGGGGTGCTTTTCGTGCTCGTGGTACTTCTGCTCGCTCGATTGTTAACAGATTTTTAGTCGGTCTAATTATTGTCCCTAGAGGCGATTACAACCCTCGATATGCCAGCCATAGTCGAACTACAGCAATCAAAGAGATCGTAATTCCTTCCCGTCCTCTTCAGGAGAACCTCGAGGACTTGGCAAGTAGTTAGTCCTGCGACTTCGTCCGCACTCAACCCCCTGAAGAAACGAACTACACCGTGAAGCTCATCCTGCGGGCTTTGTATCGCGTGGATCTATTCTATTGGAATACCGAAGGATTTCAGAGCTTGTTACACATATGTATATACGTCTTTCTTTTTTTTATACAAATATTTGGTGTAGAGGAGGACGTAGAAAAATTCTTCAAGGAAATTAAAAATATTGAAAACAATATTTATAGTACTGAAAATATTAAAAAGAGAACTGAATCAAATTAGAATTAATCGCGGGACATTACATTTCGATTCGTTTGTCGAGAAATTCCCTAAATTTTAATATTCACGCTACCGAAAAGTGTCTAAACAGTTCATCTTTAACATCCAGATGAAAGTATTGCCCATGTCTGGTCTGCCGCAGGTTGGTGCCTCGTGAAAAGGTGCGCACTTCTCTTTCATCCCCGTTCCGGCAGCGGTCGATTCATATCGTGCGTCGCAATAGCATGGAAAACACTTCCGGGAACCATCGTAGACCATCCACTGAGCGTAGCACTTAAACTCCAGGCGCGACCAGCGTGGAGAACCTGACGGATAACGACCGCCCAGAGATTAATCGGCGGTCACGGATTCTAAATTCTGCCATGCGGTTAAACCGCGACGATCGCCGCGAACTGCGCAGAAGTTCAATTTTCTGTTTAGCTCCGACTTTGCGTTCGATGAGCGCGATTTTCCGCTACTATTCGAGGCTAAGCCCGCTCCGTATCCAGAATCAGTGGAACGTATTTATCGGAGTGATGTAAACAACGGTGAATTGGCTCGCGGAAATTTATTCACTCTTTGGAGTTGGATGAAAACTGTTTTCTCAAATTTTCCGATTGTTGGCATCGATGGAATTAAAGTACTGGAGCCTGGAGAGCATTTATATATTTGTAGTCAACGTTGAATCTTTAATTTGGCAGATGAGAAGAAAAATGTTTCAATTGCTTGGAGTATAAATAATAGGAGAACCAGGAAATACTGTCGTTTTAAAAGGTTCGAATAGGTGCGTTTTCTTTGATCCAGGGAGAAGGAATGTTGACTACCCTTTGAGAATTGCATCCGATCGAGACGAAAATATGTCAAAAGGAAGAAAGAAGGACCGATGGAGCAAATATAGCGCGTGACACTTGTCATTCTATCAATATCAACAAGCAGCGGCGGCTTGTCGCTGAAAACGCTTTTGGCATCTATACGGTCGCCCGAGGCGAGAGGGGAGGCACTTAAAGTCAAGTAACTCGACCAGCGTGGAGAACTCGACGGATAACGAGCAGTCGGAGATTGATCGTATTGCGGTCGCGAATTCGAAATTCCACCAGGGCCGTGCTTTATTCGCCGAGAATTTGGCTATATTAACCGGTATTTCAGGAAGGATCGGGCCGAGGAAACGGCGTCGCACGCCGATACGCGTCGGGTATTTATATTCGCGAGCGTATGTACGCGGGATGGCCGATCGGGAACGAGGGGCTGAGCGTGTCGCTCTCGGAGACGAAACATCCTCCGATTTTTCCAATTTCTTCATCGTCGGATCACTGAACTGCTGGTCAGTGAGATCGAAATAATTAAGTAGACACTTGTCAAGGGGGTAGAAACTAGAAACTTTAAAAATGTCGATATTTTGGTTTTAACGCTCATTTCAAAAACATTCTCTGAAAATTTCAAGATAATCCAAGGAAAATTGTCCAAGTTATACAAGTTTTAATATCCCTAAAAAATGTCGGAGTATCTACTGCATCTACCGTAACTTTCACTATTTCTGTCTGAAAAAATTTCTCAAGCTTCATGCACATCGTCACGTGCCACCATAAACCTCAGAACTCCTTATTTCTCCCAATTTCTCCTGCACTTAACCAATCCACTGTTATAATCACTGTCTCTCTGGTGGAAAAGGTGCAGGTTCATTCTCCTCGGTAACTCGAACACACCAAACATCAGCGTGTCTATCGAATCGAAACTCCCTGACCGCGGAACGACCTCGAAATCGAATTACCGTGACAGAACAAAAGGGGAAAAAAAAAAATTGCAAAGCCGTTTTCGCGTACGCGGCTCGAGTTCTCGCGAAGCATCAATCTCGCGCGAGCAAAGCGTGTCGTCGCGACTACCCCCTCTCACGTTTCGCGCGCTCAGAAACGAGACAAAGTAAAAAGCCGGTAATCCGATTTTCGCGACAGGTCGATCTCACGCGTGGTTTGGCGAACGGCACCGCGGCACGGCCCGAACCGACGTAAATCAGGGGTTTATGGTCACGGGACAAAAGTCAAAGGAAGCTTTGCCCGTCGCTTCGACCGTCACACATTTTACCGAAATCGTCGCGGTGCGCGCTGCCGTGCGATATATTCCGTCCACGCGGTCCGCGTCACGCGTTCACCGGGAAATTACACTTGGTGAATCATCGTCGATCTATACCATGCGTCCAAACGCATCTCTGGATCTCGTGGATCAACTCAGCTCCCCTTCATTAGAACTATCGCGCTTTTTTCAATAACACGACGACTGTCACTTAGCTCTTGAAGGGGATTGGTCAGTTAAAAATTGTCCCACTTTTTGTAAAGCTTTAACCCTTTGCGATTCAGACTTCCTCATTTCAGTGTACTTTTTCCGAGCCTCGCTAGATGTAGGATCGCAAAGGGTTGATATTTGATGAGTATTATAATGTACATGAATCATGTGTAATTGTTTCATGATTATTCAATTTAATTTCACGTAAAATATTTGTTCATTTAATCGAAGAACGTGTCTGTAAGACGAGTCACATTTGTGTTAAAAAATGTCTGAATTTCGAAAGTGGTCCTTTGCTTGGTACGTTTCCTATTAACATCATGTCGAATGAAAATTGATCGCTGCCACTCGCCACGGACAATACCGATGCTTCTCGTTAGCTGGCGCAGCTTACGATCTTTAAAATTTCCTTTCTATCGCCAAAATTAGAAGCCTTCGGGCGCACAAGTTCGAGGCTCGGGTCGTTCCACCATCCCGTCGCGAAAGCTTGGTACGAAAGCGAAGAAAGGGGAGCGGTCGATCGTTCGGTGAACGATAAACCGATCGTGGCTCGGCAGTCGGAGACTACGGAGATACATTCGCCGCTCGTTTAACGTCCTCATAAAAATTCTTTCGTTCGGCCACCGTGGCGAGGAACACCGGGAGTAAACGGATTTCGAGGCTCCTAAAGCCAGGCCGGCCAAGTAAATATACCCGCGACCCTCAACGTGGCCCTAGGCCACAAATTAAACTATAAATACACAGCGAATGAACCGAACGAACTCCAGGAAGCTGCGATTCGAAGATCGCCCGATAGCCCCGCCGTTTTTTCGCCTGGCGATTCCTCCACGCTCGAAGGTGGACCACGGTGGCCATTCCGGCTGGCGATGCCGTGGACTCGATTAATCCTGCGCGTGTTTAGCGCGAATCTTCTCCATTGGGGCACAGAAAATGTTTAATTAAATATTTGGTAGACCTCCTCGGGAGAAAATGATGCTGACTCTCTTAATTTTGTAGTAGTAGTGCCTGTAGTTTATCGTGACACTACGTTTATTTATATTTGTTTACTTTCAATTTTTTACTAAACTGTCCCAGTCAATTATATTCGAATTTTATTCGCAGCCAAGAAAGAGTTACGTTCCTCTCTACAAGCGATCTTCGCTACAAGGTGAATATTTTTCCGCGATAAACACCGAACAATTACGTTTATCTGTTTGCAATTAATCACGAGCATAGGAACGAAATGAAAATCACCCCAGCATAGACAAACATTAAATCGTACAGCGATAACGCCGCATTAATATTAATCAGCAATTGTCTTTAATTTTGTCGGAAGGGTATTGTTTCATTCGGCGCGGATTACATGATACCGCGATCCGTGTCTCGCATGTTGAATACTTTATTTGTCATTAATTATCAGGCGATCTTATGTATTTTTCCACCTTGGCTCCTCGCGCGGAAAAATCATATTTTCATATATATATATGTAGCTCGCGTGTAAAACAGATAATTTGTGGTTGCGATTATGCAATGATTTCCTGAGACTGCGTGCTCCGTTTTCTGCTATACGCTCCGTTCCGCGTCGAGTGACTTCGCTTCTCGTTCACGCCATGTCACGATTTCGCACCGTATCGTCACATTTGCTGAGGTTGAATTAATTCTGAAGGTATCTTTTCATTTTGCGGCTGGCTGTTAGGGGTGCCTTCCACTCTGAAATGCAAATGGGGTGTTTCTCGACTTTAATTCTATACTCATCGTTTTATTCAGCCATGTACGATGTTTTTATTTATTTAATCCGATACTTTCAAGAAATGATATCACAAAAACAGAGTTCCAAAGTCGCTTTCCTATCGCGTGCTCTTGCTCCACTTGGCCAACGCCGCTGTAAAGGGTTTTCCAGCTCGCTAGAGCAAATTTTCTCGCGCCTAGAAGGATGAGCCCAATCGCGACCGATCTCGAAAGAGCCGATGCGTGCTAAACAGTGCGCGTCGATGTTCCCCGCGGCGAGAAAACCGTTTCCTTCCGCAGCGCGGGCGGAAAAACGGCAGTCACAGAGGAGCGCTGGCCGAAGATCGCGGGCAGAGAGTATTCAAAGCTGTGCGCGGCTCGTTTCGTCGGCAAAAGGCTCGCAGAAGAAGAAAGAGATCTCACAGACGAACAAAAAAGCGCCCGAGCTTACAGCGAGCCGCGTGTATCGCACATGCTCTTTTCCGTCTACGCCGGCTCCCTTCTCCGTCTACCGACCTCCCGACGAACGCCCGCCGAACGATTCAATCTTCTGCCGATTGTAAAAATAAACGGGACGCGCTTTTTCTCTGCACTTCGATCTCAGAAGAGGGCCGGGTCCCTTCTATTTCCGGCGGCCGCGGAAAGCTGATTTCCAGAACGCCACGAGGACGTTGCACCGCGCGCGGAATCCACTTCTTTCGACGACGACGGTCCGCGAGCCAGTCGACAGGTGCATTGATCCGCGAGAACCGATTCTGTAATCGAAGTAACCACTGGAACGTTGGATACAGAAGAACTGGGAGCTTTTATAGTCGCTCGATATTTTTCGATTTTCAGATATCAACCCTTAAGTTAATGGATTAATCTGAGGGGTGCGGGACAGACGAATTTAAAAAATGATCACTTTATAGAGAATGATAAGATGAAACTTTCTTATCTGTACAATTTGTTCGTACGATGATTAGTTTCGAATATAGAAATTGAAAAGCTGGAAGTCCTTTTGACTGAAATTCAATTACATTTGCAATGGTGAAAATGAAAAGCATTCGACAAGTACTCATTTGCGATTAAATATTAATAAAGAATAATGCGCAATTATGTAACTCGATTGTCTCGAATGTCTCTCGATTAACTTGGCAGTGATTTGATTTTATTGTTCGTGTCCAATGGAGTACATCACGGAGGGTTAAAGGAGACTTTGGAGCGGCGAGTTAACCCGTGTTAGTTGATAAGAAACTACGTTGTAACTGTCAACGGGTTCGGTATCCACAGGACGGAAAATTTATGTGCGAAACATTATGAGCAGCCGTAGGATACAAAGAGTTAAGAGGAGCCGAGCAGAAATTGGTGGCAGAATCGGCGAGATTTACAGGCACACATGTTGTTGATAATTAATTGTAGCGAGAGCGTCGTAGAACGATGCTTCACGGCTCGTAACGTAACTGTTAATGGATATTATCCGTGATAGAACTATTCTAGTTTTCAGCCGAGTAATCCCGAAGTAAAGCGCAGATAGATCTAGCAGTTCCAAGGAACAGCGTAACAAGACAAGCTGGAATAGACAAGTGGAGTAATCGAATGGACTTGCTCCTTTTTATCTGATAATAAGAAAGCGCGATAGCAGCGATCGAGCTCGCACGTTTGTGTACTCGATGACTCTTCGAAATATTGGAGTAACTCTTTCGATATGTTATTTTCAAGACTACAATTCTAAAGTAAATAATTTTTCCAAAATAAATAGCAAAGAAAAATACAAATATCACACTCGATAATGAATACAGAATTTATTAATTATATTAATGAATATGTAATTTAATGTGGTCGCGAAACGATGAAAAATTTGGCTTCGAAGGAGGCACGTAATCAATCCATGTTCAAATATTTTCTCTTTGATCGTCCCCGCAGCTGTACCTGCCTCGTTTTCTGTCCGCTGCCCCAAATTACCACTCAATTCCTGAGCAGCGTTCGACCACAGAATTCAAACAAACACAATCGGCCAAGTACATCCCCACGTTGACGCATTACCGCTGTACCATTCCAATAAAACGTTTACCATATTACAACGTCAACTGTCGGGGCTCGCTGAGAGTCACCGTTCTGTTTGCTTTGGCCGCGTCTCTCCGTTTTCCACGTAGCCTAAGCGCAGCTTTGCGAGCGATTTCTCGCCCGGCGATTGCTTTAAGGGTTCATACGCGGTTGGTCGCTCGAATGGAACCTTCGATTTTACTAACTTCTTTTGTCGGACGAAGGATAAATTGCTTTAAAAAAATTAAAGAAATTTTTGGTGGAATGCACACTTTACAATCGAGCTGAAGAATTATTGCGACGTAAACTGACTCGTTTGTAGACTTTCCGGTGCCACGATCGACTTAATTTTTCAAGAAATTGTTAGTTACGTTGCGCGAACACTGCAGGCAAGACGTTATCTGGCGCCTGGACGTTCCAGCGTGATACCATGCGAGAATTTTTCCACTTTTCATTCCGTGTGCTTGGGACTTTGATTATCCGCGAATTCAGTTTTAAGATACACTTGCGTTGATTGACTTTTTTTACACGGTCGCTCTCCGCCTCATAAAAGAAAATTTACTTTGATAGTTTTTTTATGGGGTCGCTATCTACCGCAAAAAAAAACAAGTTTAGCTATGTTTTATATTTTTTAAACGAAGCAATTCTCGATGAGAAAAATCAATTCACGAGTTCATCCATTAATGTATGTTGAAGAGCAGGAACGTCGCGGAAGCTAAAAACCTGGCATCGAAGTTCACCGTGGCAATCAACGAAACCCGCGGAAGGTGGAAGCGTGGGCGTAGTTGCAGAAAGAGGAGCAGGCTCCGTGGAGGAGGGAGGAGGACGGTAAGAGAGGTTTTCGCTTCTACAGCGTGGTCTCTGCTCGTCGTCACGCTGTTAGCGCCGAGTTAATCGGGGCCGGAAATGAAGTGAGGGATAGAGGAATATTAATAACTGAATCTAATCAATTCCATGAAACGAGGCTGGCCACCCCGCGCAACTCGAAAGAGCAAAGCACTCTCTCTCCTGCTCGCTCCCTTTCTATATCCCTCTCGTTCCCACCTCCCTTCGGTATTTCCTCCTACTAGCTCGGCAGCGATCTAATCAAATGCATCGCATTAAGCTAATTTAGTGGCGCTGCTAGCGTGGCGAACCGCTCTCCGCTCTGTCCCTTGTCTTTCTCTTTCGTCGCCTGAAACAAGCTGGTTCGCGGGTTAACGCGAATACTACCGGCGACAAATTTTTAATTGCCGCGTTCATTTCGGACCCCAAACTTCGGACCGGTCTAAACGATTCGCAGCGAACGCGAGCATCTCGCTGCGACGATTCCGTGTGGACTTTGCCCTTTCGAAGGAACGAGGTCTCCTCAAAGGAAGCTATTCTCGGGAATTTTGTCTAAAATTTAAGGAGAGCAGTGGAAACTTTACTTGGGGAACGCTTATCGAAGTGAAAAACAAGGGATGAGGCCATCCCAGGTTCCTCCGAAGGGTGCTACTCTCGGGAATTTTTTCCTAAAATTTAGTGAGAGCAGCAAGAGCTTGTTCGATTCCTCGTTCGATCCATCGGCGAAAATGTTTATTTCCGTTGCACCGAAATCCGAGTTTTTCGTCAGCGTGCCGGTGCCGCGACTCGTTTGTCTCTGGAGAGTTATCGGCTCGCATCGGCGCGCAAACGAACGTAAATCCCGCGACAGCCTCCGCGGCCCACGGCTCCTAATTTTGGGGATAAAGGCCGGGGAAAAATTGCAGGATCTATGCCGACGATGGACGCAAGTAATCGCCGCTACATTTCACCGCGGCTTTACGCGTTATTTATGCGGTCAAGCAGTTATGCCACTTTACAACGATCGTCCGAAATAAGGCAACCGCGAGTTTTAAGACGCGACTGAGCACTGAGTTACTGGTCGCGGCTGCGTTTCGAGGGTTGTTTTGTGGCCCTGGATTTGTAAGCATTTTGGCAACACTCGCTTCAATAAACCACATAATAATCTGCTCTGTACAAGCACGCTATATTTTCACGGCTGAAAAATCTATAAACGTGCCTTCGGAGACCACCACCCAATTCGTCAATCTTCAGATTAAGCAATTTATATCAAATAATCGTCCCTTCTTGGGATTCGAGTATGAATACCCTTAAACAAATGTGTTTATCTGACCGAGAATCTAATATAAACATGAATTCGTTTTCTTCTATGTATGTTAAATACAGATTCGTTTGCGCAGATCAAAGGCCTGTTCATGGAAATTGGCGTCACGGTGGTGTCGTTACGCGGAAATAAATTAATGGCGTACGATGAATCAGCCTGTCGATTCAGCTGTTTCCATCGCACGCGAAATTGACACTTTAACGCGGACTTCTTTCCACGAACGAATACGATCAGAAGAACTGACCTCTTATCGATACCACAACGCCTTCTTATTAGCCCTTTCAGACCCGAATAATTTTTTTTCTCGTTCAAATGTAATTCCATTTTTAGTGTTGACTTGGAGTAAAATTGGTGTGGAAAAAATTAAAAAAAAAA
>NW_026534347.1:3101611-3103106 GCF_026225885.1 Hylaeus anthracinus
TTTTTTTTTTTCTGTCCTTTTGCTCTTTTCCTGGCCCCTCGAGGAGAATTCACGCTCACTTGGACTATTAATCTTATATTCGTCCTATTTTCCCAGCCAAAGATCGACCAAATATTTAATTAATTAGGTTTCGAGTAATATTGAAACGCCTTCTTGAAGGCGACTCGAAAAAAGAGGAAAACGTTATCGTCTGTCGGCTAGCGGTACAGACGAGCGGAGCAGATCAAAGTTCCGCGGGCCGCAATAGGAAACTCTTAGCAGAAATTTTCATAGCGAACCTGGAAGGGGATCGTTTTCCGTGGAAACCCAGCGCGAAATCGATGGGGACGTCCAAGCAGGCTGGAACCAAGTAATTTCCAACATCTGGAGTGTCTTAATTAATGGGATATCTTACTGTTCCGCTTCTTTGCGGGCATCGGTGCTCCGCCGTCCGATTAAGCAAATACGTACGTTCGCCGCCAGAGTAATCGTAACTCGCGCTCGTTATCAGATGAACTCCGCGGCGAAAGCGCCGACTTTGCCACGTTGTATATCTGAATCCGAAAAAAGAACCGCGATAGAACCTGATTCGAATGCGCGGTCGGAAGGAAGTTGATTAGATAGACGATTTTCAATGGTTTCCTGTCTATCGTTGATAAGTCGAAGAAACGAGGATTCGATTGCGTGGTTGCCACCTAATCGGAACACTTCCGGTAATGATGTTCGGAATTCTGATGAAGATAGCGCGAATACACCCACCGATACGAACAACATCGCTGACAATTGCCTTGTTAGAGAGTATGCATCGATCCCCTTGGATCTACTAGAGATCCTCTAATCAGAATCACGAGATGACGTCGAGGTCAGGTTCCGCCGTTTTTTAATCAATTGCACGAAGTCCAATTTCAAAGTGTTTCAATGTTTCGGTCATTTTTTTGGCAAATTTATAGTTCACCTTCCTAAATAATTTGTCACATCTGTATTTACAACTATTCGCATACATTCGCGTATATACAACGCTAAACGATAAACATTACTTCGTGACCCTGATTAGAGGGTATCTAGGATTCACAAGTCTCGCACGAAACTGGTTATATCTGTATCGCGCACATCGCAATTAAAAAGGAACAAAGGGAAGTAAATCCGACGCGACGCAACGAAGCACAACATCTCGGAGGCCGTTCGAGGAGTAGCCCCCGTGAAAAAAGTCAGGATGCAATTGACCGCGTGTCATCAATTTGTGGAGAAAGCTGGAATAAAATTGGCCGCGGCGAGGAAACAGTCGCAATCCACGCGGATCACAACAGATGGGGCCGTGGCGTTGCACAAAATGGAAGTTTAATTGAAACCAAACAATAATGCGATGCGCGCATAACCGAGCGGGTCAGGAATGGCATTTGTTATATGTCTCCGTGTCTTCCTCTTTTCCCTTCGTTTCTGGCGCACCCGTGGCGCGTCTTCACGTCGAACGTATTAAATTTCATGCATCGCCTCTCCCGCACTCCCACGATTCGCA
>NW_026534347.1:3103116-3305572 GCF_026225885.1 Hylaeus anthracinus
TAACGCGTTATCGAAAGCCACGATTCGAAATTTATATTTAAAATTGTCCGTTCTGACGAATAAGAAAGGCTTGCAAATGTGGACAGCAATCGTTGTGTTGGGTTCATTAAACGTATCTTTGTCAATTCCAATAGAATCGTATATTAAAGCTCGTCCATCGAGTGCAAAGTGTCGCGAGGTGACGCAAGTAGAGAGCAGAAAACAGCGGAGCGTTGATTCGGCGATAAAGGGGGGCAGCTTTATCGTCGCGCTAACATCCGTATCAAGACGGTGCAGAGCTGAAAGAGTCTGGAGCATCGAAACGAATCTCATCCTCGCGTCCGGCCTGGTTCGAACGATACGGAACGAGTTTTCTCTTCCTCCGACGCGATCCGTCACACCGCCCCCGCGAGACGCGGTCACAATGCCGCGCTCGGCAATAAATTACAACGTTATGGTTTCCCCTGACGTTTCTGTACAGTTCGCTAACCCGACCTGGCCTAACCTCCGAGTCCTTAGCTGCGTGCACGCGGGGCGTCGATTCGTGAAAAAGAGCAGGGGGGAGGGCCCCGTGGAGGGGAAAAGAAAAAGCGCTGCTCAGCCAGTACTTATCTTCAGCCGGGGGCCAACAATGCGAGCTCCGCTCACGCAACTGTCCCTCTGCATCCGCTCACATCGAATGTCTCTTTCTTCTTCCTCTAAGGGGACAGTCCAGGATCTTTATAAAAATGCAAAGTGCGAGGGAGAGAGAGACAGAGAGAGAGAGAGAGAGGTGGAGCGAGCAATAGGCACGGAGGGACGACGAAATCGAAAGAAAGGAGAAGAGGCGCCTCACAATGCCAGCGCGACATGCTCTACGATGGATGCTCGCATATTAATAATTACTGTTATTCCGTAATGACCGATGTGGGGCATGGGAAAACTCGATAATCCTATGCATTAACCAACCGATGCTTCATTATACCGCAGCGCTACCTGCTTCGCCTTTATTTATGGAATTAAACCAGACGGGAGATGTATCTGTTGCGTTTTCTATGTCTTTAACGGTGCCCCCTCGCGCGGCCCGTCTACGATGCTACTTCCGGCGACGGTGAGAAAGCAGCCACGATCGTGTGCCCCGCGAGTTGATAGACAATCCTGGAATGTCGTTGGCTGAATTATACGATTTAATTCGCGCCGGAGGAGAAAACCTTCGTCGCAATTACTGTACTCGTTAACGGAAGCAGGTAGACTAATAGCGGCTGAGAGGACAACGGGAGAGATTCTTTTTCTATTCCAGGTCGTTGAATCGTCCGACGCTTCCTCCCATTCGCCGTTTTTAGAATGGGACCGACGATTCGTTGCCGTGGCCGATCATCGGGACAAATTGCCACCGCCTCCAGGGGAACCTCGCGAACTTTACGACCATTGATCCTGAGAACACGGCTTCTCAATTTCGGGAACTTTGATGTTTTCGTAAGAAATTCGTCGATGATTTCATCGTGAAATTATCGTTTGGAGAAAGTCGCGAGAGAATTATGCCGTGCAGCTAATTTTCCCGAGCAGGGTGAGATTTGTTACCCACTTTCAGCGGAAGGCAACCGAGAAACCCTTGGTAAGGTCGATGGGATCCGATCCCTCGATCGATCAACAGACATCCTTCGACTCGGTAGACTTAACCTGATCTGGCTTTTACGAGGATTAACTTCTTGCAGCCGCTTCTTCCGCAGGCTGATCTTGTCAATTTGTTCCCTTGAACTTTTGACCGAATTAACATCTATGGGCTGCATACTCGTGGACAGTTTCTGATTTCTGTCTATTTGTATGGTAATTATGCAATATGTTTGGAAAATATGTTGGAATGAATTTAAATTGTGTGTCGTTTAGCTTGCTTGCTTGATCAGTGATGGTTAAAAGTCATTTTTCTGTTGCTAATGAAAAAAAAAATGACTTCAGGTCCTACAAAATGCTACAGCGTATAAAATGAACTCCCATTATGTTCCACAGTGTAGCTGTACCAATGGCAATTCGTTCGACCCATTCTTACTTCAGCTGAGAGGTGTCGGCGCACAATAACGTAAATAACGGGAGACAACGTGTCTTTGTATATTTCGCCATACATCATCCCCATTCCGTGCCGTCTACTTTATTCCACGATCACGATCGTTGTTTTTCTCCCTCGCGTATTGCGAGTACCGCGAGGGTTTTGGCACTCCGATGGATAGCAAGAACGAATCGGCAGCCGACACGTACGGGGCGTAACATAGTAGGTGAACCGTAAATAAACCCATCCGAAGGAATTATTTTCTCTCTTTTTTCGCCGTTGTGTCTCAGCCATTGCTTCGCGTCTCTATGGTTTTCGCCTCGGGAAGTCCCGTACGTGTCTGCTCTCGTATCCATCCCCAAACTTTGTCGACTCCTTCAATTGCTGGCGACTTCGACGACCACGCGACACTTTCTATAGTATACTTCCTGCGTTTAATTCGATTAGCGATCAACTGAGCACACGGTATGAGTTTATTTAGAAAAATAAAGAGTTCTCTTTGGGATTTATTTACAGCACTGTGCACTCTGACTTTTAACTCTATTACGACTAGGGGAATAAAGGAGACGATCAAATGAAAACAATAGGTATCCATTTCCTGGGGTAACAAAGTATCGAGAGGGAAAAGTATACCGTCGCTCTCCCACGGAAAGATTTGGATTCAAGGCAGGAGACTCGGGTGGATCGAGGGTCCTGCCGGACATTTGTCAGGCTGACTGACTACAGAAAGGCTAACCCTGACCAATATGCGGGTCTAGGCGCGGAATCGTTCTGACGTTTCGAAAAGGGTGGTCTCGGAGTATCGTTATTCGAAACCCTGATACGTCCGAGCCAGCTAAATGATTCATGATCCCGCACGGGAAATTCGTTTAATCGAAATCTTCCTCCCACAGAGTAAATACAAAGAAACTATGTAACGGGTCATCCCGTAACTAATGTCGTCTGTCACGTTGCACCAAGCGATTACGATCTACTTTGACCACTGCAACATTTTTTAACCAGCAAAAATTCAGCAATATTAAACATGTAAAATCAGTACTAGATGAGTCTTTTCATTCAAAATGTCGAATATTTCGAAAATATTGAATTCAGAAGATACCTACAAGATAGAAAAAGGTCATAGACGTTACTTATGGCATAATAACTCAATCTGCTAATGCTGATACTAATAGTGCTCAGTTTTATTCGAGGAATACCAAGGCGCGTCACTGCCAATACATTTCCAGGCATAGGAGAACAAAGAGCAGCGGCGACAATGCTTTACTTTGCGAAATTAATCCGAGTTACTTCCTGTCTCTCGATCTCGATTCCCCTCCCCCTCGTCGCCGCCACCGGAACGTCTAATCGCCTACTTTTTCATGGACTTATCTAGTGTAACGCATCGCGGCTGATTATTCGATGCACAGGCGAACCGAACCTTGAAATAATAAGCGTCTTCCCTAATTCCGGGTTGTGTCGTCGTGTTCACACGTGCACGAGTGACAACCGATGTGTGAACACGCCGCGAACCTGGCCAGCCAGCCAACCAGCAGCGCGGAAGGCGATTTTCCATTCTCCGCCGTGCAGGAGCAAGCTTCCGCCATCGTTCGCGCCAAGGACTCTTCCAAACCCTGATCTGCTTTGTTCTCCAACGAGGAAGACTCCTCGATTTCCCATCCTTCCATTTGGCTTTCCCTCGCTTCATTTTCCAGAGATATACATACTTGAGCAAATGAAAAATTTGCGCCATGCTACGACACGATTCTTTATTCGTTTTTCATATACGAGGTGGAGGACTCGATTTTTATCCGTGTCCTTACAGAGTCGCGCATTAACGTTACGAGCACTCGTTTCAGATCTTATTAGCGAGATTCATATTCATGCATCGGAGCATCATTAGGACTGCGAGTTCCACGCAACTTTGTAAGAAGTTAACGATCCTACCTGCATTTATAGTTCCCGCAGGCCTTGGTAATCAACGATTTCAGAGTTCGGTGATCGCGTCTAATGTTCTTCTCGCGTCCAGTTGCTCATCGCTGCGTTGGCAGATTGGATATTGCGTACGAGGTCTTATTCCAGGTGTAAAAACAGGAACGACCGTTATTTTACCATGTTTCGTCGATTCGATGCTTTTCGACCGAAGTAGATGAACTGCGCGAGCCCAAATTCGAACGGCCGCCGATCGTTAGCTCGAAGCTCGAAGCTTGGTTCGCGGATCGACCTCTAATTGGACCCCAGAGCGAAACGATGGAAAAATCGAAACTAAATCGAGTGCGCCAGTGGTCGAGCAGCTTTCCTAAGCGCACAAACCCGTGGTATAAGTAAGTAATGACCGCGATGGCTGGTATATGAGAGCCGAGGTGCGACGTGGCGTCGGTGGTTTCCTTGAACGATGATAATCAGCGATTTCGTGACAGACACGGGGCCGTGGCTCCGCTAACGAGCAATCGCGGGCCAACGCTCGCTTGGGCGACACTTCTAGGCGTCGTGTGCATGTGCCTTTAAGGATAGTCGACGTTCCGGTAGTCCCGACGCGCGGTCACATGTGTATTGGCTGTAATTAGGCTCGATCCTCTTCTATTATTGTTGCTCGAGACGCTGGATAGAACGGTTCGGGGCTGCTACTCTCTTTCGACTAAACGTGTCCTCTGAGATCATCCACTGTGACCATAAGAAACCATAAGATGAGGTCCGACATCTTGGTAATGCCAGAAGAAGGAGGAACATCGTAAGTAATTTTTATAGTTGTTGTATTGGAGATACTCTGTCTGCTCCATAGTAATTAATATTCTCTTATAATATAGGGCAAAGGTAATACGGCAGGATATTCCGTTTTCTATTTGAATTCTATTTAAATATCTCTTTTAGAAATTAATTGTATTAATATATTCATGCGAGTTTCGTAGAACGTATATGTTCCCGCTACGGTCGAAAGATAAAAGCTCACGATTCGAGTACAATTTTTTATACGGTAAATAACGTCGTTCGGAAAGAAAACGATTTACCTCGAATTTTCCTTCGATCGACGAGTCCTCGTCGTGGACGTTAATAACCATCAATTCTCGATAATTGTGGACCGAACGGAGGCGAAGACGTTTTCGATAATTAAAAAAATACGGCACACGACGTCACAGCCACTATCCTCGGCGTTAATTAAGCGCGTTCCATCGTGCGGCAAACTCGCGTTCATTAACCAATTCTCAAAATAATTTAGAACTTTATAATCGTTTTCCCTTGTCGGGGACCGCGCCGATGTCCGCGACGTTATTACTTTGATCGTCGTTAATACCGCAAGGGATTTTATTGGCTGTCTATAGAATTGCCGAAAAAAAAAAAAAAGAAAAAAAAAAACGATTCGCGTTAAGACACACCTGCATACCGGGTGCTCCGTGCGATACATACAAATTATTTTATCGAAAACAAAATGCTGGAGAGATTCAGCGCTCTGCTCGTTACTCGATTCATCGATGTGTGCACCAAAATGGCCGTCGTAACTCTGTGGTGCCTCGACGTCGTAAGGAATAAGGATGTTTATTCTCGAGTATCCTCTTCCCAATGAAGCCACGCGCGAACAACATCGAGGCATATACCCTTTAATAGAATACCTCGATGTTGAGAACAAACACGCTCCAACTGTCCAACTCGTTACCCGTTCCGGTCACCCAGTATAAGCCTGGATGGCCATAATCGCGGGCAAACTCGCTGAACGAACGAGGGTTTTACGAGTCGCGGCGCATAACCGTGAGTACAAATTAAAATCTTGCACGCTGGAAAGTATCGCCGATGGCACTCGAACCGCCGTGGCCCTCGACGTCCGCGTCAAACTCGTATCGGCGCGAAGATAAGGACGCCGCGGCCTTGTGTCCGTCATAAATTCACGGAGTCGGTTCGGAAGAACAGAGAGAAGAAAAGAACGCGGGGGAAAAATGGCGGGTGGCAAAAGAGGGGGGGGGGAGGTTGGTTCGGCTGATACGGACGATCGCTTCGTCTGCGAGCAGACTGATCACTCTGCCGTCGCTCTTATAATTATTATTCGTATTTTAATGGCCGTGGAAAGGCTCGTACGCCTTTGAGGCCTGGCGAAACGACGGCTCCTCGAGACCCCTCCTCCTCCAACGAACAGCAGCCCCTGTGCTTTTAAAAATATTGGGGATTTCAGATATCAAATGCCGCGCGTGGCAACGTGCTCTCCAGAAGAGGGACGTGGAGATCTCCCTCTCTTTCTTTGCAGTTCTTTTCTGCTTCCCCGTCGAGCGCCTCCGGCGCAGCCATTCAATCAGAAGCCGAGGCCGTGGATAAGTCGCGGCTTTCATTTCGTGCCCGCTTCTTCACGGGGAACGGACGCCACCCGATACCGATAGGTGAACCTCGCCTAACTTGGCTCGTCTCTTCTCCTGTCGCCGCAGGGGTTCGCAATCGACGAGCTTGTTAATCAATCGCACCCCTGACGAGGGGATTAGGAGCTTCTTCTTCAGTGAGTAACAGGGTGTACTCGTGGGAGGTAGTCCGCTCAAATCGGGGCCACGAGGAGTAAAATATTCTTATTGCTTTCACACATTCGTGTATTCAAAATTAATCTATCAACATTAAAGCTATTAGATCATCCCATAAGTCAATGCCGAAGACTGTGTCAGTATTTAATGAAAAAAAAAAAAAAAACTACGTAAATTTTAAACTTTAAGACAAGAGGATTCTGTAAAATTTTCCTAAATTCCTTGTAAAAAATCCTAAAGAAAACGTCTCTCTTTTTTTTTATGATCATTCGTCCCCCCTCGTAGAGCAATAATTTCTGATCGCACGGACGGAGATGGAGGACAGCGAACAAACAGAGACGACCAGAGAATGAGACATCAATCAATTTACAACCCTTTGGTAGATTAAGCCGAATCAGGCGGTCAAAGACGATTCGTTTCTTGGTGGCCCTACTCCCGAGTTAATATGAATTAATAGATAAACATACAATTAGAAGTAATCTATATTAATTAAGGGAGGGTCTTGGCTTCGCGGTGGCTCGATTTGCCTCCTTTATGACGGTACCGTGAATATCCGGCGATTCGTTCATTAACCCTCACCTTCGACCCCTGGCTTCGGAGCCACGAAGACTCGAATCATGCTTCGAACAATAACCGAACGGGAAATAACCCTAATTCGTGGTGTTTGCCTTCCCGTCTTTCGAAAATTTTCACTGGAGCCTCGATTCATCCCTCTTTGAACGTGACGTGTCCCTTGATTGGTCGCGTTAGGTCCCCGGGCCTGCTGAAGGATTACTATCTTCTCGTATAATTTACTTATTTATATAACAATGTATCAAGAAAAATCAGATACATTAACCTTGCCAAATTCACGAATCCTGTCTAAAATTATTCCCGTTATTGTCTCACCTTTGGAATTAACTTCTTTAGTCCCTTAATGAAAAGTCCTGTCACCCACTTCTGTATGACGTGGCGAGCAACCTGTTAGTCATCAATCGAAAAACTTATGAATTTAATTAAACAGTGTGCAACTCTCGAATTACATATCCTTGTCAAGCTGCACCCCCTCGTTCCACAAATCACCGTTCCCTTCGTACCCGAAACCCCCGATCGAATCAAAACAGAAAGAACGACGAAGACCGAGATGAACGAATTTTTATCGCCTCGCGCGATCTCTTCCCGCGCTCCAATTCCCGAGCAGATTACGCCTCGCAAACGATCTCCGTCCATAGGAGCGTTTCCGTGATCGTAAAGCGAGGAAAAGAAGCGAGACAGTCACCTACCAGCCGTCCTTAATCCTGAGATTTGCCCGTGCACCCTATACTTTGAAGATTGCCATAAACAAAAACAGTGGGTGACTCGCCCCCGCGAGTGGGAAAATAGGTTAGAGCACGCAGCCGTGAACGGGACGAGGAAGGGGGGTGGGGTGGGGGTGGGGTAGTCGTTATTAATACAAAGGGACGACCGTAAGCAAATCCCAATCTGAAATACGACAGGGAATAATCCAGTTAAAATAAAACGAGAGCCGCGAAACCGTCGTTAAGATTAAGCCTGGCCAGCGAGCTCGCTTACATTCGCAACGGTTTGCATAGTTTTCGAGGAATTCAGGTTGCTTCTTCGAGGAAAATATAGCAACCTCCTCTGAAAAAAGGTAAGCGAAATAATTAACCCTGCTCATCGCGGTACACTTGGGCGCAAAATCATGTCCGCATTAGGAAGATCTCTTAGGAAGAAAATACACGTTCAAAAGGAAAGGGGAGGAAAGAATCCCTAAACGGAGGAATAAAGATGGAGGAAATTAGAATTTTCTGCAGGGTACAGCCTTGTCTTAACCTGACCAATTGAAATTGTAATCCACGTGCATTCAAAGGCTTCTGAATTTAACGTGTCCCACTAGTGGCTTCCATAGACGAACGTTTTCGAGTCGACTCGATCGAGTATAGTCTATAGCGCATATCTATAGTGCAAAAATGACAGAAATTAGAATTTTCTACGGGGTTCGGTACTCTCGATGAATTGTCTTAACCAAATCAATCGAAATTGTACGCAACGCCTCGCGAGTTTCTCCTCGCTTCCATAGACGACGATTTTCGAATCGACTCCATCGGGTATGATCTTCCAGATTGTGCACGTCCGTGCCTCCCTGTCAACGGAAAGAAAGAGGAGCATCTCCTCTCGAATCGGGGCCCCAACCCGCTTCCTGCGGTCATATATAATCCCGGACGTTAAGTGGAGATCTCCACGGCGCCGTGGGCCCAGCTCGTTTTATCACCACGCTCATACCGTTTCAATATGCCATCAATAATAACTTCCTTTCTGATACTCCATGGACGCGTGCACTGTGTTACATTTACAGCCGTTGTGCCCCGTTCCCCGTTGGTCAACTTCTTTTGTGCGCTCTGGACACTGTTGCGGATTCGACTAAAAGATGGTCGCAATTAAAACTGACGAAATTTCTTCGAATCGACTCTTGAACGACCAACAGCTCGTTCGTTCTCGCTGTCGTGACGATATTTATCTGACTGCGAGGTAATATTGTCTTGGGAAGATAATGTCTGGCT
The DNA here is from genome assembly GCF_026225885.1 of Hylaeus anthracinus. Classification (NCBI taxonomy): domain Eukaryota; kingdom Metazoa; phylum Arthropoda; class Insecta; order Hymenoptera; family Colletidae; genus Hylaeus; species Hylaeus anthracinus. The sequence goes on from NW_026534347.1 coordinate 3,112,131, forward strand.
ACCAAGTAGCTGCAAGGACTACCTTGGATTGGAATCCTTGTTCATCATATTAGAAATAGTACAGAATTTTTGTTTTGTTAAAAAATAGAATACTAAAGCGCCTTTTAGAAAATTGTAGAATATGGAAGTGGAGAAATAATTGAAGACATTATGAATGAAAAAGATTGAAGAAATGTGAACAATTATGTGCAAGCCTTGTGATTTCTACCAAGCAAGCCTGGACCAATAGTTGCAATAATTAGTGCAAAACAGATTAAGTACACTTGTAAAATAAAGGAACAAATGAAGACACCGACGTGGTTATTTCATTCCTGCAGAAACCGTGGCTCATTTATTTGGACTTTTTCACGGATGCACGCGATGCATTAAATAGGCGTGTGTGCGAGAGCAAAGTGAATTCATTATAGCGCTAGTGCGTATTCGTGTGCACTTTATAAACAAACGGGTGAGACTATACAGCCAGTCGAAGAGAAAGTTAACGATAGACGATGCCGCGCTAAACGATCGTGATTTACGAGGCTGTAATCACTAATTAGAAGGAAATTGTAATATAGTAGACGGTGCTGGTATAAATATGAATTGATACAGGCGGCATACTTTGTGAGCCCTGAACTGGTCGCGTTCTTATTGGCTCGCGTAATGGAAGACACATTTTATCGAGCGTTTAACGACCGTTATTCGGATTCGGAGAAGCAATTTATTGCTATAAGTTACAATGATCGCGAGTAGGCAATGATCGCAGCCAAATCGAGTTTCGCATTTCGATAACTGTGTTACGTAGTTAAGAGTATTTTTAGATGTTTTATTTATATACAAACGATGTCTTCTTTACGTCAAATTAATACTGTGAAATACGAGTGCTACGTGGGTGTCTTATCATTCCGTCGCGTTAAAACAGAAAAAGAAAGGAAGTAGAGAAAGTGTCACAATGTGGCATAGTCCTCGACGTTACGTTCGCGACTATATTTCCGTTTCCAAGCCTCGTGGTTCTTCGCGTAGGTGCGAAACTCCTATATCGAGCAACGCCTAAAGAAACTCCGTCGTCTCCATTCAAAGTAGGAAGTAAAATAGAATCCGTTAGCGCATTTCCGGCCAATCGTACGCCACGAAGAAAGCACAGACTTCGGAATTGATTTCATCGCCAGCAAAGCGTACCCTCGGTAAACTATAACACACCTGTACTCTGTGCACTGGAGTGGAGCGCAGCCGCATGAAAATGAATTTTTATGTGATCGAAAAATCGATGCTCAGGCCGCCGTGAAACGCGCTGGATACTCCTGGCAAATAGGAATAATACTTCAGCGAGCGATAGATGCACGGATAGCGGGCCACTGAACCCGTTAAACGCTTCAGTAATCTCAGATAGAGGTCACAATTCAGTATCACCTATATTTAACATAAAACTTTGATTTACATTACTTGTATCGTGAACATATATCCCCATATTATCTTAAAAGAACAAAATCCCGATCGAAGAGCCTCCGGTAGTAACTGCGAGCTTCAGTAATCTCTGATAAAAGTCACAATTTATTATCACCTATATTTAGCATAAAACATTGATTTATATACCTTGTATCGTGTACATATATCCCGATGTTATTATCATAAGAACAAAATCCCACTCGAAAAGCCTCCAGTAGTAATTACAGTCTCGAACAGCGAGGCGAGTACACCTTATTCGATTGCGTCGGGGTTACAGGCGGAACAGTTTCGACAGAGATAGATGGCGATTCGAAAAAAATTGATTCCATGCCACTGCACGAGGCATCATCCTGATCGAGAACGTCCCAGGGTTCGATGGCCGCGCGGTGGGGACAAGAAAAACAACAGTAGACGAAGAAAAGACCGCTGGCCGATACGATCTTTTCGTGCTAATAATTATTGCATTAATTACACCGAGGGAAGCGTGCGCATATACGACGTTTCGGAGATACAAACGCGAGCGTAGAGGGGAAAAAATGAAGAGAAGCGCACATAGTTGAGCGCGTACGAGCAGTTCGCACAAGAACTCGTACGCGAGCGAACGCGCCGAGGAGGACAGAGGGAACGTGTAAGGCAGCGTTTGGCATTAACGGAGGCGCATAGGTGAGACTGACTTATGTGCCAGATTTCCTGCGATACCAATAGCGATGCCGCGAGGACACGCAGTGAAACGCGTGGGACTCGGAACACAGACACGCAACTCTGATCGAATAATCTCCGTGTTATCATGCACGGATTATTTCAACCACCTATACAATTAAACCAACGTCGATGATCTCGCCTAAGAGGGGTAAACAGACGCGTTGCTCTAAAATAAATTCATTTCCCCTGAAATTAATTACCGAAGCAATTTGTCTTAATATTAATTATAAATCTCTGATTTATCTAGGAACACGGAACACCGAGCAGTCGCAACTATGTTCCAAATAGCCGAAGATATAACAAATGGCGCTCCATGTTTTGCATTTCTGACGGTTCGATGAAACGACGAAAATTTCGCGACAGTTGGCAGAGCTCATACATCAAACGGATCGCGCTGGTTGGATACCAGCCACGAGATTCCGTTAAATTGAATTCTGTTTAACTCCTGGACGATAATCATTTGCGACACGATCGGATTAAAAATGTGTTACATTAGTATACACACTTCTTCTGGTACGTATTACAACTAAAATGATTTTCTCTAGGAGACAATTTTTTTTTTAGGATACATCTACAGTTCTGTAAAAAAAGAGGTCAGGATTTGCCCTGGCATCCTTGCAATCAATTCCCAAATGAGACCTCATTTCGGAGCGATAAAACTACCCCCGTCGTCCTAAAAATCACCATGTCAAGTGGTGCGCGTCCAACACAGTAAAAATGGCATTCAAGTGACACACGTCCGTCAAGGGGTTAACGTCGAGCGACTTTTGGCGCGGTGACCAGTTTAATTTAGCGACCCTCGAGGCCGCGGTATTGCGTCAATTCAAGATCAGCGACCTTTGAGGTGAAAGGCGATTAATGTTATCAATGCGATCGCAGTCGAAGGTCGGGGCCGAAAATTGGCTGGGAACTCTTGGAATTTGGCAGTGAGCTTTCGTCGCGCGAGTAAAGCCTCGCCCCCCCAGGCCGCTCGGCATCGAATTCTTAGTTGGCACGCGTGACCGATGTGTACGCGCCACATTCTGACGAGCCCGAATGTGCACGTCCTCGTTACAAGTCCCACGCGTCTCGCGACATGTGCCTCCGCCGCGACGCTGTTTATTACGGTTTTTGGGGGAGGACTCGTTTTGTTCCCTGCGAATTTCTGTAAGCCCTCCGAACGACGCTAACATTCCCCTTATTGTCACTGTCTGGGACTAAAGTAAATACTCATCGCACTCTTCGGTCCAAAAGTGTAGTCGATCGAAGCGAGGAGTGCAAAAATAAATTCTATCAGTCTAGCAATCGATGTCCAGAGTGGATATAAAAGCAAAAAGATTAATGTACCGATTAAACATTATATTCTTTAATAGAGCACGGATAATACTATTGTTATAGACCGCAGCGTACATTCATATTCAAAGTTCCCACGCCATTTTACCACAGCCGAGCCTAAAGTTTATTGTTAAGCGCGATCTGGCTACCTCGCGGCTAATCGGTCCGGATCGTCCGATCCCCAGTGTCGCCTCCGTTCCGCAACGCGCAGTAATTAAGCAGATCATTAGCGTCATCGTGACGCGACCAGCAGAAAACACTAGCGAATCGCAACGCCTGCTGGCGCATACCGTTACGCGATGGCTGTGAGCCGATATGGTACCCTGACTAATGCGACCGCGGCGTTGCACCTTGCAAATTGCACCGGAGCGCGGCGGTGCACTCCTGGCTCTATGGAGGAAGAAAAACTATCCTGGCGCGATTTAAGAGACGGGGCTTCGCTCGTTTTCGGTGACGACTTCGAGCGACTGCGCTGCGACACCTGTCGCCCAGAGAAATAACATCGCGGTTATTTATTTCGGAAAGTTTAAACCCAACCGCGGTTATATTAATGCCTTCGACGCTGGCTGCTGTCTGGTTTTATTGGGAAATGTTTCGGAAACTAACGACGCGAGATACGCTTCGATTCGGAGGCGAGAATTTATGACGGAAACTTGCCGCGGCAATATTCGAACTTCGACGCGCGTGTGCTGCTTCTGGCGCGGTTCTAACCCGATCAAATGAAAGTTCTAGATCGATAGAGAGGCACCGTGACACGTGCGATTTTCTACGCGTTTCGCGGAAGGACGCAAAAGTTGAATAAATTGAATCCGTAGGACCTCGATTGGGGCTCTTTACGAACGATACCTATCTTTTCAATTAGCTCGCGGAACCCCGGGCGGCGATAAGACCGCGGAAGAAACAAGAGAAGCGATCCGGTCGAAGCGCGCCGAGCGAAAACGAAAAAACAAACGCCCACTTAATAGAAACGTGAATTTCAGTCATTACTATTTCCCTGAACGCTGCTCCGGTGTCACGGAAAATTTCAATTTTCCGCTCGAGATAATAGATAATAACGCAAATATTTTTCCGTGTGACGGAAGTCCTCCCGTGGACAAAGGATTCTTTCCCTTCTGTGCCCTCCGCCTCCCAGCCGCGCCAGTGCGGTCCCTTCCTCCCTCTATCGCGGCCAACGCACTTTGCAGAGAACGTCTGTGGCGACAGAGACCGACTGCACGGTGACGCGCTGAAAGAAAGAGGGAAAGAGCAAGAATAGAGGCGGAACAAAGTGGTGATGGCGAGAGAGCTCGAAACAAACGTACCGAACGGGCAAAAGCAGGCGCCTGGTAGCGTTGACCCTCTATAAATATGTATAGCCAATATCCGCTTACACATTCGGTCACAGCATCGAGCAATATTCGTCATGCAGATCCGCGGAGGGGTTGTGGAGCTGGCGGGGGTGGTTTTCTGCGGGAGATCGACGGGTACGCGCGGCGCGGATTTTGCGAACCACGGTGAATCCTTTGAGGCAGGGACCACCGACGTCATATCGTAGGAAAATACCTAATCTGCATGTGTTTACGTTTGACATGTCGATAGCGTTGCGCTGGGTCTTTCGCCTCTTACCAGGCTGCGGATCGAATTACCGCGCTGATGCGAAAAGCTCGCGAGTCGCGCGTTTCCAGCATCTCTGTTTCGTGCTAGGACAACAGGACTCGATGGAATCTGATAAATAAAGGAGAAGAAGAATCAGACGAGAACCTCGTACTAGCAATACCTACTAGCGATATCTATTGACCGTGATCATTTAAACTATATAGTCACTCTTTTCGAATTTTCGAATCTCGTGCAGTGCTTGCTTAGGATCCTATCGTGACAAGTACTTACTGTAGAGTGGAATGCTTGTCATAGATTTCTTCTTTTATTTCGCTTTATCGTTCCTCGAATACGAGACCACGCGATTCGCCACGTCTATCAAGCTTCCTCTGGCTCTTCTGCGTCGTCGAAGGTCTGATGAGACCCTCGGGCGCCACAAGTCGATAGGATCTCCCTAGCCTGTCACTAGCTTCGACCCTCCAGGTAGGTGGCGGTCAGCTTTGGTATTTCTCAATTAATTTTTTCGTGCGCGGCGAAGGGAGCAGCTTTGGGTCGCGTGTGCCCTTACCGGATATCGACGGAGTGCACATTGGTCGCGGGCATTCGTTCGCGTGTACGGAGGCGAAAGTGGCCGCGGATCAATCAGAGGCGGCCTATAATTAACGAGTTACGGCCGACCCGGCGCGTTTGCATTAAGTCGCGGCTTTTTGTCACTGGGTTCTCGAGGGAGCAGCGCAGTTCCACTCGTAATTACCTCGGGCGGCAGACAGTCGGTGTCCAGACACGTCAGAACGCTGTCGAGGCGAGAGAAGACCAGGACCAGTCGAGTTTCTTCGCGAAGGACCTGCGGATCCGACTCGAGGGCCATCTCCACCCCCTCCTCGCGGTTGTTCACCGCTCTAACCCTGGCGTGCCGCTTCGATTGGCTATACCGTGTTGGTTTTTCTCGTTAGCAGCGGTGCTTTCGAAACCAGAATGCTTTCGGAGGGCTGGTAAGCGGCGGGGAACATAACAGCGTCTAGAATCGTAATTAGTAGGCGTGAACTGCACGCCTACCAGACACTGCGACTTCTTTCACCGTTTCGACGTTCGTTTGGCTTGTTTTACACGACTCCCGCGGAATCTGCTCCAGAAGAAATCAGACTGCACCGCGGTAAACCGGACAGGATACGCAAAATGCAAGGACAATCGCTAAACGTCTCCTATTCGCCGTGGTGAATCTTCGTAGAGTTCAGACATTAGGTTGAATTTCAAGATCTCGTATTCGCTCGTAACTGCGTCGAATCTCCATTGCGATCACGTTCCATTTTATTACGTTGCTTTCCTTCGTTTATATTGACGTTTGTATTTTTATCCAACCTGACACATTTAGCAGACAGATTTAGCAGATACAAAAATACGTACCTTCAAATATACAAAACCATTCAAAGATTTATTCGTCGAGTGCACGATGACAAAAGTGTCTCTTATCAACCCACCTGCTTTAATGGGAGCGAATAACATAAAATATCGAAACTTCGAATGCATTCGCACACGTTCACCTGACTTCATTGTCCGCCCCTCAAGCGGGAGCTCTTCGTCCAATAAATAACATTCCGCTTCGGTAAATTTTCAGTTAGCGAGCCTGCAATTACCTCACGCGGCTATGTTTCACGAAGAAATTCGAATCGACGGGACGCTGAATAATTCAACGACCGGCTCAATCAATATTCGCTAATTCGTAGGTAAAAACGCGCGGAGCCAGACGCAGGGCGATGGCAGAAATGGAAAAAGAAAATCACAGCGAAGCGTAGCGGGGATAATTATACATGTGCCGAACCGGGACGGATGAGTCGAACGTTACCGGGGTCGTGGTTCGAGAGGGTAACAGGTGGTCGAGCAGGAAACATAGGCTATATAAGAGCAGATACTGGCCGACTGGTTAGCATAACAATTGCACTAGCTACTGTGTTGTACGCGGGTATGGAATGATTTATGTGTAGGAACGCGCAACGCGTTCACACGCGCGCTCCGAGCGCTTCGTGCGTAACGCACTGGTTTTCACCATTTCTTGTGTCGATTCTGCAAACTCAGGGAAATGTTGCGAGGAAAACCCTGGCGATGACGGAGAGCTACGAAGCAGCTCGACCGAGGAGTCATCGTAGCATGGTTAGCAGAGATCGCGGAGGAGATTTACGATTTCTATAATCTGTTTTCCTGCGAGACTCCTCCGTCGATCGCTGCGCAAAATTACGGGACGTAATTTCGTTAGAGGATCGGCAGGAGACGGGAACGGGTCCGCGCGAGACGTACAATTAAAAAGCGATGGCGTGCCGCCGCGCGAACTGGCAATTGCCGACAGTCGAAGGCGAGATCAGGATCAATTAATCTGCCGTTGAATTCGTCACGGCAGTGGCAGATGCGTCAATTCACGAGTTACCGTGCCACGAAATGACGAATCATCTCGACGAAGCCAGGGGGAAAAAGAGCTAAGTACAAAGTAATGGAGGGGCTCGGAAGGGAGGAAGAGCCGCTTCCGGCGGATACACGTTATTTTTTGTCACAATCGCGATGACATCAGTGGTATTATAAGGAGCAGTTCAAGAGGGTGCCGCGTCTTCGTTTCGTATCGATAATGATCTCCAACCGGTCACCGTCTCGCAGCGAAGTGAAACGTATTTTACTAGAGATCGTTTCGCCGCAACCGAACCGCGGCTAACGGAAAATTAATGAAGAGTACGTTGTACCCTGCACGTCAGCCGTCCCATCTGTTTCTTGCGCGCGGTAGATGAGGATGATAGGCGATGAAAGGGCGTCCAAGTTCGAGAAACTACGAAGCGGTAATGGATAAAGGAATGCGCAGCGTATTGTCAACGGGCTCCGGGAAAAGGCAAACTTCTCGAACGCAACGAAATAAGAGCATTGCATGCCATAATTAGGTATAATGCGACTGGAACAAATGCTTGAGTTGATTACCAATCTTACATGTTCAGGATACTCTATCGAATCTTGAAACTTAATCTAAACGGTGCCCAAAATAAATACTGCAACGGCTTAGAAATCTTCAAAGATTCGTCGAGGAAAGCAAGCTTTTGGAACAGTACGAAATAGGAACGTATAATGTGATTTAATTATCAACGACAACGATCGTTTTATAACCATTTCGTAATCGATTCAATTTTTAACGTATTCAAGTTCGCGACACTTTTCATTCATCTGGGGTTCACCCCAGACATTTGCGACGCTATAAAACACGTTGATTTACAGAGGCACCGTTTCCGCGAAAACAGAATTGCTTCTCGATTTTCTGGCTCCATTGTTCGCGTCGGAGGATTCTTAATCTCGTTCCAGCGTCAAACGGACGATAGATTTTATTGTCCGCGTTGCAAATGGAATCGCGCATTGCTCGATACTCCGTCGCTTTATCACGAGCGAACGCGCGGCTTTACTTCGCAACGGTAGATAAGAATAATGGACCATGTTAGGGTGTTTCCACGATGTTTATCTGGACAACTATCCGTTCCTCGAGCGATGCGTAAATTACAACGGATAAACTTCTCGGAGAAACGATGCTATCGATATTATGGATGTTGCCAGATCATTACACCGCGGTGCTACGAGACGAGCGCTTCTATTTCGCTGAATTATGCATAATGATTGCAGAATAGCGCGTTCGAACAATGACCGGCCCCCTTCGCGTATTGTTCGGGGGCCGTCTGGTCAGGGAACTGCGACTATAAAAGCGCCTCGGAGAAGATGCGTCGTAGAGATCGCCAGGGGAAACAAATGACGCCGGTGAACCTTTTAATTGCAGCACCTGCTCCCGTACGCCACTCTGCGAAAACGCGGAGGCGATCATTTTTCTTCTACAGCTGTTCGATTTCGCTATCGACCGCGTCATCGACGAATCGCTCGTAAAAGTGACGAAGCTTGAAACAACAACACCATTCAAGCAACACTCTCCTAGGTATATTTCACAGATCTAGGAGTTGGAGTACATCTTCGAAACACCGCGACGCTGTTCTTAGACCTAACACGTTGGACTTCTCGACGCGTCGTTCTGTTAAAATGTGTATCTTTCGCCTCTGCGGTGTTCCCTCGACCGTTTGTCCATCAGTTTTCTTCCCAGGTGCAACGAACCGCGAAGCGAGGGGGGTGTCACGAAGAAGCATGCAACCAGCACGAAGACTAATCATCGACGAGATATTTATTTCCCATTATTTCGTGGGAATCGAGCAATGCGCTCCTTGTTCTCGAATTGGAAGACTCCATCGTCACGACGGATTTTTATTCTCTGGATTCGTTTCCGCACGCACCGAGGGCGAATCCTCCGCTGAGCTGTCATGTATTTATCAACGAAAGCGTTTCGAACAAATTACTGAGTTGTTGAGGAAAGATGGACATAAAAACGTTATGAACTCACTTCTACGTGCGCTCGTCTCATTGCTCGAAATCGTCGTTGACAAGGTGATGACGAGTACAAAAGCTTCCAAATAAAAATAACATGATTATGGTATTTATCATTATATCAAACAGCAACGTTAGAGCCTTCGATTAGGCGGATGGCCAAGTTCGAGATGAGGATGCGTACGACCCTCTGCGTGGTTCGTGGACGTTACGTGGCCAATCGAGTCTGTGGGAATACGTCAGCATTGACAGGACCCGTTTATTAACCTATTTAGACGCCACAATTCCCTGCCAATGGTTTCGACAGATGGAGATATTCTCCGAAAGCTGCAAGCGCCCATCCTCCGCCATGCGAGGAGTAAATTGACTATGTATTGGAAATGCGGTGTACTGCGAATCATTTCGGCTAATGATCCAACCAAGCCGTTTGTCTTCCACGATAGACGAACGCCTAAACGATATCCTCGGAATCATTAAATGGTGCCAATTAAAAACGATAATGGGATTCGTTACCTCGGTGATTTCATGGCTGTTCGTGGAACACCTCGGCAGGAAAACCGCAGGCTCTGACGCAACGAAATCCAGTCGAATAGCATCCACAATGGACGCAGATCGAGAACATCGCTATTAAAGATAATAGAACGTGTAGAGCAATTTTCCCACAGTCACAGGCGAAAACACGCGGCTTTCCTACCTTTCACCGAATGCCGCATTTCACATGCGTTCGTTCGCTAAATCTACAATTGGATTCTCCGACGAGTTAACGTCCGCGATACGCCGAAGATCCGCATTGAGAAAATGGCGACGTTTCCGCCAATGGAACGTCGGCGGATCGGCAAACTTTCCTCCGTTTGCATTTAAAACTGACACGAACGTTTCCAACTTTTTGCTACGCACGCCACAGTGTCACCGATCGCACGCCAGCGCACGCTAGCGTGCGGTTAGACGACATTTCAACGCAGTAAACCAGGGGTCCCAGTAGAACAAACGAACGGCTCTTCAAGTCTTCAGCTTGAAAGTCAAATTCAGAAAGTAACGAGCAACGCATGTTAACTACCACACGAACCACGTTAAACCATTCTTTATAGCTTCTAGATTAGGGCTTCCAACGATGTAGATTAGATGGATGTTAAACGAGTAAAGCAACGTTTACTTTAGTTTGCTCATCGATACCGTTACGAAGAGGGGAAACACCTCGTGCATTCCGTTGGAAGCGCGATGTTTGCAAGACACCGAAACACGCTTTTAATTACTTTTCATACGTTCGTGCGATAAACGAGGCGTTGACTACATGCTCCCCGGTGTCAGGGGCAAGAAGAGCACTATGCGCGAGCTTTTAAATAAACGGCTGTCTTCCCCTCTGACTTTACGATAATGGGTTTGTTTGCATTCCAATTTCAAGAAGTTTAACGACGCTCCTACACCGAGCTGTCCCCGAACCCGATTCCATTGATTCGAGGAATCTTGGACGAGTTAGATATCGTAGATCTTCTCGGAATAGTTCACAATTTTCTTCACCATAAACTGATTCCGAGAATACACGTCTACTCGAAACATCGGAATCTTGGAAACCGTACACTGTTGATACTACTTTAACTAACCCTTTGTCTGAAGGACGATTTTTAAAAAACAATCACCTTATAGAGAATGACAAAATGAAACATTTTTCTTGACATATTCTCCGATATTCTTCCGATATCTTCATATTTACAACGATGAAAATGAAAAACATCTGACAATTACTCATCAGCGACTAAAATGTAATTGATAAATATGAAAAAGTTTCGTCTTGTCATACTCTATAAGGTCATATATACATCCTTCGCAGTCAGAGTTCATCACACAGAGATTATATTTATTTGACAATTGTGTTAATTAGATGATCCCCCGCCTAGAAAACAAATCCTCCTGAATCTGACATCCGTTTGGCAGCGAATATTCGAAGTGAGCATTCGAGTCTTTTGTTTCGCGCTTTAATTGCGACTCATACTTCTCAAGCCGTTCAGAAATCCAGGCACCGATATTACGAAATCGTAATAACGCATCGCGGGCCGAAAGTTTCCCGAAACGTGCGTTATGATTAAACACAATGAGCACCGCGAAATACAATGGAGTAATAATATTCCCGAGCAGCAGACGGCGCGAGATTTGCGGGCTGAATGAAAAAGTTACCAACAAGCAAAATCCCGCGAATTCCAACAAAAGCATCGCGTTCCCTGGCCGGAGAATCAAGAATGAAAAGTACCGAACACCATGTGTGTTCGGAGCACGCCGCTGGCCAGGCTTCTATCGTAAAACCTCATTATCGCTGTAATTATCAGGGAAAGAATATAATGTGAGATGGTGGCGTGTCAGAATGCATTCAATATCGGGCTCCCTTACACATAGTCGATCCCCGTGTCTGCGTGAAAGTCGTACGGGGAACTACAGAACACCGAGGGGGGGGGGGGGGGGGGGAGGAGGAGGAGGAGAGAAAAGCTCAAGTTTCAACAAAAAATTATAAAAATTATCAGTCTGTTGGTCTAATTATTAACACACTTTCCGACATTGACTATTCAGAAATTTTTAGGAAATTACTCGCGTCTCAACATCAACCCTTTGCTGTACAAAGTTGACCGAGACTCGATAGAACTCTTCCGAAGTTCGAAAATCTGAAGGGGTTAAGAAATGATCGTACGTAATGCTAATGACCCGATAGCCAGACGCAACGAGCAAACTATGCGGGGTCGACTACGGTCTTGAATCCACTTGAAATCGGAATAGCAGCCGCGCAATTAGCAGCTACAATTAGAGTCTCCGATACCATCCTCGATATTATAAACCACTCTAATTGTCTCGTTGACTCTGTGTGCAGCGAGGGAAATCGCAATCGTCAAAACGATCGTACCTTCTGACGTCTCACGCAAACTCTTCGATCCGAGGTATCTATAACTTTCTCCGCCCCCACCATCGAGGATCCGCAAGGCTCGGCCAGAAGCGGGGGTGGCCAGCACGAAACGGCCCTAGAAGCCTCTTAATCGCACCCCGTCCGAGTTTCAAAGTTTACGGGTTAAAGACCGGCTGGGTTATTAATGCACGGATTCCGTGATACAACACTCCGGTCAATATATCTCGCGTTTCCGAGCGATTCCTCGCAGTATAAACGCAGCTCCCCGCGACCCACCGCCTTCGATCGATCGGCGTGCACGTCTTCCACCGGATGAACGAATCAAAAAATAACCGTGGCAACGAACTCGGCTCGCGTTTCGTTCTTTCATAGGAAACTCCGACGGAGACGCGACTGCGAACGTCTGCCTTCTTGGATCCCGACTTACCAATGGATGGGATCGCACAAAATTAAGGGGAAGCAAACGTGAAAGGCTGAGAGATTGACTTTTGGGAAGGATTTGTTTCCTTAAAGGAGTATGTCTACCTAGAAACTTTAATAATCGATGTTCTGATTTTCTCAACGTACATCGAGAAACGACGTAATGACACTTTCTTAGTGTGCGACGTTTTAAAAATAATCCCTGAAAATTGTAAGATGATCAAAATTGACGAAGTTATAAAAATGTTAAGAATAGATAAACTAATATTCCAAATTATCCCTTTTTATTAGCCTTCAATTTATAGCCAACCCCAATTTAATTTAGAATCTGTATATCCTAGTGCAGTGCACATATCAAATGTTTAAAACAATAATTAAGTAACTCGACGTTGTCGTGGCGGTGCCTTCGAATCGAGAAGTAAATTACGCCGGGAAAGGGTACCGCCAAATTTCAGATGTAGCTCTTTCAAAGAACACACACACACACACTCTTTCTCAGTTAAATTTCGCGTCCTCTCTTCACGCCCTAAATGTTCTTCGACTACAACGTTACGTTCGCGTCGCTCTTATTGCGAATTCTTCTTTTACACTCTTCTAGCGCTCGCGGTACAACGTTTCCTCGTGAAAACGCCGGTTCCGTTCGCACGCTTCCTTATTCCCATGCATAGGCGAGCTCTACGGTGTCACTATGCTCTCTCTGTTCAACGCGTTTGCTCGTTCAAAGCGGATAATATTCAATTTCAGGCACCTCTGCAGGCCGCGTTGCAATTTACGCGTTGCACTTCGCCTCGGAACTGCAACTCGTAGCCGTCGGGCAAAAAAGATGTGGCAAGGCAAGAAAAACTGAACTTCGGCTGTTGAACGTCGTCGTTTCCATCCGGTTCTCCTGTCCCCTTCGATCCTCGAGGAGCTTTACTGCCGTTCGGGCTCGTGTAAACGGCGATAATTACGTATGCAGTTACAGAAAGGACGTTAGGAATTGCGTGCGTTCACCGGCGAACACGTGCACCTAACCGCATCGAACGTTCATTCGAGAACAGAGAAGTTCGGACTAGGAATAGGTGCATCCGTTTTACAGCCGCGTAAAGACCACGGCCGAGCCGAGCGAGCGCGAGTGGTGAACGCGGTTAACTGCGATCCTCGTACGAGTTCATACAGTAAAGCCTGCAACGCCAGATGCGTTACGACTAGCCAGTGCCGGCTTGTCAATTATTGAAATGAGCTAATTATCGTTTTCTCGAGCCTCGCGGCAGCGGACAGCTGCACCTTGTGTTTAGAGAGGGTAGGGGAGGCGATTCCTGTACAGGCATGGTCCCTGGCTGTCTGCCGCAGCGCGTGCTACACGTCGCGTCATTATCCTTAGAATGCAACGGCCTCTACTGAAAGTGGTTATTCCGTCGTCTTTCACGGGCATTCCGGACGCTAAGCGCGCGCGTCGATGGCGCAATTTATTAATTGGTCCGTCAACGGACCGTGAAAACGCTCGCGAAATTTTAAACAAAGTTCTTCGACCAAATCACCATCGTCGTCTTCGAATAACCCTTTTGCCTCCTGTAAAGCTACTTTATTCTAAACACTCTAAACTTCTGTATTCCCCATCTCTACAGAATCGATTACGCTCGTAGACAAAAATTCAAGTCTTTAAGGGCGACTGGTCCCGATATCGAATCCCGCGTAATCTTAACAAAGACCAGGTGATCCGAGTAAGACGTCGCGGGGGAGGGAGGCTAGGGCACGGAGGGGGGTTTGGAATCGTTCGACTAATGGAACAAGAACGAGGGGTTTGCTGGAAGAACCTTATTTCGCTCGTTTATCCGCGGAGTGCAGATTCTTAATAGAATACTCGATGAATGTATTTCTCTTACGAGACTCTAAGACCGGTTACGAGGGGCCAGAAGACGGGAACGGGGACAAGGTAAACGAAGAGAAAAAGGGAGAGGGTGGGTCTCAACGTGATAATAAATCTGTGCTTAGCTCTGCGACAATGGGTCGGACGGAGAGAACGGAAAGAAGGGTTTAAGCCGCGCCCTACTTACGCGGCGGGGATACTCTCAAATGGATCGTGCCCGAAGACCGAATTAATCTACCAGGGAAACGGATTCTGCGAACAATTCGACCCTGGCGAGCGTAGCCACGTTTGATTTTCGTATCCGCGAAATCCTTCGCACGGAACATTCGACCGTGCGAAACGTTGGCGGTGATCCTTTATAAAATTGTAACTTGCTGCTACGATAGCATGAATTATCTAAGAAGAGCTGTACGGACCTCTAATACGTGCCCTCTGGTCGTCTTCGGTTCAGAGTCTCCGCCAGGAAGACTCCGAAAACTATCGCGCAGTGATTGCTTTCGCAATTACAATACTACAGGCGTCTTGGATCACGAGGCTGGACCAAGTACTGATATTAAATCGCTGCTCCTTTACCGTAGGCCATAATGCCTTTGAAGAAAAACCGAGAGAGCCTAGGCCGCAGATGCGGCTCAATCAGTGTCGCATACTCGAGGCCGCACGCTCGACCTAGCCAAGGTCGGCCGAGAGCTACCTGCATTCTACGTGTTCTTGTCTTATCCGCTGGTATAAGGCAGGTGATCCCCGCTGTTCAGGTGAGCACAACTCGAGAAGGGTGATACTGAACCGACGACATTTTCTGGATACGCGAAGAGGTTCTCCCGGTTGTTGGGTACCGTCTGTCGAGGTCGAGGTGGTACGCGACGATAAACTGAAATCTAGGAACGATAAAATCGGTGCGAGGTGTTCCCAGTTTCACTCAAACTCTGTCATTGGTCTACAACGCGCGTGGAAGTTTTCATGTAATATTTCCAATGTAGTATTTCCTCGATTAACTTTCCGGAGAGGTAATCGAACGCAACTCGATTCTTTCGAGGTTGATATCCAGACAATCGAGATATTCAGAATCCCTCGAGAAGATTCCAAGGTCGCAGTCCGTTTCATTTTTAACCAAAGGCTACCAGTTTGCGTTACGAAACGAGCAGTCTCATTACTTTTGGACCGCGTATGTGTGAAGCGAGCGTGAGACATCAGGAAAGCTCATCACTGTGACCGGTCGGAACCGGTCGATGAGGTACGACGGGTATGTTCGAGAAATGCAGTCAGCCCGCCAGCTGATCCTGGGAACAACGCCCAGCGACGATTTCTTGCTGGAATTAGGCCTTCTTGATTTAAGGCCAGCCGCCAGGTTTCTCACATCGCCAAGGGCACCTCCGATTCCGCCAATTCGATCTGGAATTCTATTTAAATCACCGATCCGATCGGAATTCGATCGCTTTGTCGAGGAACAAGTGGAAGCTAAGAACCAGTAGAAATAAAATTACTAGCGAGTTGCGCGGTGGATAGAGAGCCGAGATAAAATGTTGCCAAGTCGCAATTTCGATCGGTGTATGAGAGAAAGTCTTTTCCAATTAGAAAACGATTACTCTTTCGGTTGGTTTTAATGGCGCAACCTGTATCAAGGAACGACACGATTCAGGGGAAGCGAGACGTTACTTGGGAAAAGAAATTCGTCGAATTGCTCGGTGTCAGCGTGTACAGGTGAGCGATACCGTCGTTTGAGAGGCCGTCGGCGAGTAGTTCCCAAGACCGTGTGTCGATTGGTCGGGATTGTTTGCGAAATTCCTTCGATAGTATTCGATGAATCTATCGAGGCACGTCGTCCACGATTCCAAAGGACTCGGTATGCCGCTGCCGGTCGTTAGGCCGGTCGTCTTTGCTATCGAGAGCCCGCGGATAAAACCGTCTTGGGAATCCCCTGGGCAAACTGTCAGTTAGACGACTGCGACAAACGAGCGCCCTTCTTAATTGTATACGTAATAATTAAGTGCACCAAACCGCCGACCAACGGTTTCCAAACGACCCTTGCGGAATAGTCTGGAAATTGACGAACCACTCGATACTCGCCGTTTCACCTGTTAAAAGGAGGAGCTTAGATTTCTATCGATCGTCTTTTAATTCGTCCTCAGTTGTGTTTGATTAAAATCCTCAATCCTTCTTCGCAAAAACCCCTTTAATTCAAAACTATTTACCGTCGATAAAGAAGCATAAATACAACCCGCGGCACAAAACAATCAATTTCCAGCTTCGAAAACCATCGTTCCTCTCGTCGCAATTGCACGAGCGCGTCGCTGACAATGTCGAGGCTGAACCGCGCAAGAACGCGGGCGAATTTTTTTTTCCGTGAAACGCGGAGATTCTTTCAAGTGGGCCGCGACAAAGGCCGGGGAATTTAGAGAGGAGATATTTTAATACGGCTCTTTGCCGCGGGAGTCAACAGCGTTTCGAAATAATTGCGACGACAACGGAAGCGCACCGTCGATAGACAGCAACGCGCGACTCTTTCCTCTCCAGCCGTGGCCCAGGGTGGTCTGGAGGAGCGAGGAGGTGGGCGACTTCAACGTTCAAACAAATAGGAAGTTTGTTTGCCGGGTGTACAATAGGTGGAAACCGAATGATATGTCTAACTAAATACGTTACCGTACCGGTATCAAAGGGAGAACCGAACCTTTATGATGGTTTCTGGTTGGCTCGCGTCTCCGCAGTTTACCGCTCGCCCCTCTGTGGTTGCGCGTATCTATATGTGTACTTACACGATCCTACAGGAACCTCCTGCGCTTACCAACCCCCCCCCCCCACCTCCCCCACGTACACACACGGTACGCCAGGTTCGCTTTCCGGGTGGTGCATCAATTGCAAAATTGAAATTTCACCATCAACAATAATTACTATTGTCACCGTACCAACGGCTGATTCTCGTTCGTTGCCGAATCGGAAGTGGTTCTCACCAAGCCTCTTCCTCTGTGACAAGAATCTCCGATCCCGGATTACCTCTTTGACTGGAGTTCACCGTTTGTAATTTTATTTGCGCCACGCTGGCTCCCGTTCGCTTTCAATTATTGCTTGAATTCGTTCGCTAGATACAATTTTTGGAGAGCGTGCGTTAACTTGGTTGTTTGTTTATTCTATAAAGGCAGGTAATCTGTTCGATATCGATTAGTGTATCTGTTGGTACTTCACTCTTTAGGTCGTCATGCTTTACTTCTTAGTGTCTTACATTACGTTCCGTTACACATCTGAGTATTTTTTTGATGATGAGAGTTCGGTAACGATAAACACGTCTGCATGGAGGTGTTCGATAGCTCCTGTCAGATTTTATGATACAGTCTTGGCAGCCACCGTGTCGCCACGAAACTGACACGCAGAGCAAAGAGTGAGGGATGAACTACGAAAGGGGTGCACGGCTGATGCAAGTTTCGTGAAAATGACAGGTTCGGAGAAACACTGAAAATTCGTCGGTGAGGGAAATTTTGCCTAAAGGCTCAGAAACATCGCGATAATACCTAGGGCTTCGGGCAACAACGCATCACCGTTTCTCGATGCGTCTCTCGTGCCCGTGCATCACGTGCGCCTGTCGTTTCCGGTTTATCTATCGAGCCGCGGAACGCTGCGACGGCGTATCCGTCTACATGCTAATACGTCAAAGACAGGCGGCGAAGACAACTAGAGCAGCGATTCGAAAGTCGACGGCATCACCCTTCGGTTGTCGAGGGCGCGAAGTAACTCTAAGAAAATTGCTACCTTTGTTTCGGTGAGATGATAAGGAATGAGTTCTGTTACAAATGTTAGATTCTATCACTTTTGATTGTAATAAAACATTGTATTAGTCTGACTTCTACGTCTCGTTCTTGGGTGAAGTGTTCACGTTCGCATTTAAGATCCTGCGAACAAAGCCGCGGAAATTACGAGAAGAACTTTGAGGACAACCTGTTACAGCAATTATGGCTGTGGTGTAGCACGAAGAACGAGCAGGAGAGCATTCCGATTGGGACGATATTTGTCTCGGAGTCGCAATCGATAGCGTTTTGCGATTCGAATTCCGGCGGCCCTCTAAGACGATTATCGTTCGAAGGTGAGCTCTCACAATTAGAATCGACGCATCCATTCGTCCTCGGAGGGCTCAGGGCCGGTGCGCAAGACAAAAAGAGAGAGAGGCCGCGTGGTCTCCCGTGGGAAACCGTTCCATTCGTGGCAGTAAGGACAGAAAGAAATAAATAGTGAAAAAAGAGGCAGAGGCGGTTGCGGCGCGAGGAAGAGGCGCTGCGAAATCCGTGAGGGCGGGAGGGAGAAAGGAGCGGGAGGACAAAATCAAATAGAAGGAAGAGGGAACAAATAGCCGGGAGGTGGAGGGGAGGAATCGGAGGCAGGACGAGGTAAAAAGCTTGGCGACGAACGCGGCCGCGGTCGCTCCTGAAGAGAGATCAGCTTTGTCGGCAGTCTTGCTAATTAGTTTACTAACTTATCGACTCCCTTTCGTATCTATACGCGGTCACTACCACGAAATCCCACGGGGTGGAACATTGACAGTGGCTGTCACCATATGGCTGAGGTGTTGCGAGTCGGACAAAATAAACCTCGAAAATCGTTCGATTCCCCTGCGATGAGAGCGAACGCCGCGCGATCACGGTACCCACAACTCGGTTAGAACCCATCTGCCCCGATCTGGCCGATAGTCGCGTTCCAAGAGACAAATTAAGTTCTTGCATCCTGCGTGTTCCCTGGACAATCGTTTCCCTCGTGCAAGTCGATAGCTGCCAGGCAGGATCGAAGTCGCGGTGATCGAAGATGGACGCAGGACACGCATTCGCGTTTCGAATTCGAAGATCGTAGCGATACGGGGAACATCGAACTCGAGCCGGTGCTTTTTAATCTTTCGATCTTTGAACGGATAATCGCGGTAATTGGAGTCTATAATACTCTGTCGGATATTCGCGACAAATTCCTGATATCGTAATGCGCAATTTATTTCCACTCGGGTTATTTCGGGTTTGTAACCGTGGAACAACGTTTCCATGGGAAAGTTGGATATTCAGGAGCACGCGAGCCATTATTCCCTTTATTTCCAGCCCTTACTTGATTCGCGCCACGAATTAAAAAGCGGGAAGAAGACGAGAAAGGGCAAAGTAACGCCCAAGCGAGCGCGTCGAAGCGAACCGATGAAATTCAGACGAGGGATAATTTTTTAACGTTATTACTCGCCGACCGTTCTGCGAATCGGTTCCCTCTTCCACCCTTTCCCCGGGTGCAGCCTCTCTCACCCTTCGTTGATTGGCAATTTCGCGTCTTGAATTTTTATCCAGCTCGTCGGAATCGGGGGGTGCGAAGCGAAGGCAACCCCTTCGTTTTTAAATTATCCGCGAGATTAATCAAGGTGTCATTTTTCACGTCCAATTTGCAATAAAAAGAAACCGGCGAGGAGGGACGGGAAACGGTGGCGTCGGTAGAATAAACCTTATTCTTAATTGATATATTTTGAATTAATTAATCCTTCCAGCGGGATGATCCGAAGGGCTGAGCCCAGCGGTCCCTTTTCCTTAATTAGTGCCAGTCGTAAATTTCTTTCATTGGACACTTTTTTCTTCGATTATTAGCGCATACATTTTCCAACCCTTTATTGGCTGCGCGACCCTTTCTCTGCCGATGTTCAACATCTGCTGACACTGGAAGCCAGCCCGAGTTCTTGTCTATTCGAAGGAGCAGTCGAAGGTGCTCAATTTAATGTTCATTTCAAACAATGTATCGTACAATTAACGAAAGAAATGAATTAGCGAGAAAATGATCGTTGCCCTCTAGTGGAGAGCGCACAAAGGAGGATCGATATTTCTATTTTACCTTCGGAGAACTTTCGAAGGTGTTCTTCGACCCCCAAATCGTGTATAATTATGGAGGAAACGAAGAAATCGCTTGTAAGTAAGAAATATAGCTGTGTCTTCGTCGTCGCGGCGAAACACGGTTTCCTGGAGAGGGTTGAACTCCGATTCTCAGGGGTTTTCGAGGGAAAACCGTCGCTTAATAAGAAAGAAGTTCAATGGGCCAGGAATCGAGAGACGAGGGGGCATTGAAGCGAAGTAATTAAAAAATATACCGCGATAAAATAATATTGGCTACAAATTGTGTTGTGTACCGAGCAACCCTTCGCCTTTTTATATAAGATATAAAATTTTATTCGTTCTCTCGCCGCGCTTTTTAACCCCTTCTCCTTTTTCACATCCGCAGTGGCGCTTCGTCCAGCTGGATTTCCAAGGACCCTTTCGAAAAAGTATTTCGAAGAAGCCATCGGTAACGGAGGAATCTAAACGAAATATAACGAAATATAAATATAATGGAAATTCGACTTCTCGCGATAGCGTGGAATCAATTTCCGTGGCGATCGTATCGATAGCATCTAAACACGTTCGAGTCCCTTCGGTGTTTAGTTCGATAAAGGTAAGAAATACTGGGTGGAGGGATCGGAATTCGAATCGATCGCGCCTCCTTCTTGATTCATCCCGAAAAATGTCGAGCATGGAATTCGCTGGCCGAGGCGAACCGTGGTTAGCGGGGCGCGCACACACTCGACGGTTCGTCTGTGTGGTGGTACACGAGCGCGGCTGATAGCCGCGGGGTGTCCGCTCGTTTCCATCCTGGGAAGGCGACGGAAACGTTATGCAAATGGGTTTTTACGGGGAGAACTTTCGTCGGCGACGAACAGAGGAACAGGAGGACGCTCTAGCTGGGGGTTGGTGGGGGCATAATCAGTCTGCCGCTGGTCTCCCGCCCCTTCGAGCCGCGCCTCGGGATCGGCCAAGGGGCCGGATCATTTTTACCGAAATTAAATCGAAAATTAGACTCGCATTAAAATGCGCTCCCGATAGGACTCTGCTTCGGATCGCCAGTGGCTCAGTCAAGGAGGAACAGAGACGATTCGATAGAGGCAACAAGGTTGGCCAGAGGAGGACAATTAGACAGAGAAGGGAAGCGAGGGCTTCGGGGGCTTAAACCGACGGAATTCCTTGCTCATGCAAATCAGAGATTCACGGGCGGGGTGGAGAGCGGGTGGACCGGGATTGTACGAGTTAATCAGGATCCGCTCGCGCGGAAGGCACGGCGAGGGCCACGGTTGAAAACCACTGAGAAATAAGAGTCCAACGAGGCCTGCGAGCTAGAGAAAGGGATAAAATGAAAAAAGTTCGCTGGCGAACAATCGTGTATAAATCAGGGGTGGTTAATAGGTAAGAACAAAGGGTTAGAGGCTTGGGTTTCGCGGTGGCAGGCTTCGTTGGAAGGAGTACCGGAGGGATGCGCTCTCAAGGGTTGGACGTGCACCGGGTCCAATTTACGATTCATTTCGTCGAAACGGCCGCCACCGTCGGCGCGCCTTATATCGCCATTTTGCCGATCTGAATAATTAATTTTAATAACGAATTCCCTACCTTGACGCCCTCCGTCAAACTCGCCCGCCCGTCACGTTCGTTCTTCGCGGACGACGGAAAGGGAGCGGGACGCTGTCGTGGACGTTTGACGTAAACCCTCTATTGTGCGATACATTTTTAATCGGGGAACCACCAAACCACCCGCGTAAATTCTTTCCCCGATTCTTTCCTCGCTGTTTATTTATAAACCTCACCGAATCTCAGCTGCCGAACGCCTCGACGCGAGTAGCTAGATCGGATATTTAACCCTTAACAGTCAATATCTTCTCGTTCCTTTGGAATCATCTACTGGACACCTAAAACTAGCGCCATGAATTTTTACAGAATTTTTACAGAACCTTCGAGGATACATCGTACAACTGTAAAATTGTCTTCCGAAATCACGCTTGAGAAATCACGCTTGGATGCTGGATGCATCAGCTCGCGATCGGTTCTTGGTCCCAAGCTGTGCATCTGGAACAAATTAGTCAGAGGGTTCTTCGAGAGATGAAATTGATACTCGGCTCGAGTTAAACGCCAGCCTGACTGAATTATTGATTATCGCAACGCGGATGACAAATTGACTCGCAATGGAGGAATTGATTGCTTTACAATCCGACCTGCTACCGATTATGAATTGGCCACGTTGGTTGACTTATATCTGATTTCCCGTTGAATATGTATTTTCGATTCGTCTCTCCGCTTCCAATTGAATCTTTTCTATCCGTTATTAACGCCCATCGAATATTCGCGAAGTCTAAACAAAAATGGTAGCATTTCGAAACTTCAAGAAAAGCAGAAATCAACTCGTGAAATATTTGCTATCCCATTAACGTTGATTTTCAAAGTATTAAGCGAATTCGCGTGGCCAGGATGCCAGCCATCCAGCTAACGAACTTCGAGAACGCGAACTGTTTGAATTGGCATCAGCTTTTAAACGCTTCAGTTATAACAACGGCACAGAGGATCAATTGAATATCCGATATTCGAAAGATCGTAGACAAAACTGGTCGCAGCGATTAACGGTAAGCAAACGAATAAGTGTCACTCTTATTTATCGATAATTAGATCCATTAAGTTCTCGTGTCGTCGTGTGACCAAACAGGAACAGCTGGGGTATGTTCGCTACGTTCCATAAACCGCCATTAATCCACGATATTTACAATATTTCAAGGGGGCCGTCATTTACATTGCTTAATTGACAGTTGCCCGATAGCATCGTGAATACGAAATTCCCGGTTCCAAGAATGCTGCGCGACCGTGATCGATGAATATTTGATCGATCCGTGTTTCGAGAGCTGATAGCATCGATTCCAACGATGAAATCGACACCGCGCGAAAAATAAATATCGAAAACCCATTCGGTTTCGGTGTCGGCCCGATAAAATCGACGTCGAAAAATCGAATACGATTCGATAAAAATCGGACAAGACACACGCTCGTCGAGCGAAACTTTCCAACGACTCTCGAAATTTACAACCTAATAAAAGAACGACGTTAAAAATTTAACGTGCTAACAACAATACCGCGATATCGACGAGCTGTGCGAGACTCCAGAATACGGGGGACGCGGTCAAGAGTTCAGTCGCCAGACGTTAATCTTTGAGGATAGTTTCTAGAATTATTCTCAACCGTCGATAGCAAATTAACGCGATACTTTTATGGGACAAAACATCATGGAATCCATTCGTTTACTTCAATTTATTTTGCTATTTATTTTAAACTCCTTCGCGTGTGATTATCGATGTATAGTCGTTGTTACGGAACCAGTATTTTGTACGAGTGTCCAGAGGTGATATCAGACGTGCGTTTGCAATTTGCAAACTGTCCGACATCCTGCATTAGCGGTATGGACTAGCGGTAGGAACATTATACCCTTGGCTTAACCACAAAATCAAATCATAGAGGTAATTTAGTTAACAAATGTGTAGTATGCAGCTTTCCCTTGTCTCTTCAGCAATTCTTAATCATTCGCCACTGAGATTGAGCAATAAATACCAATGCTGAAGAATCAGATACGTGACATAAGTACATTGTACAAGACAGCAGACATGCGGTTCGTTGAAAACTTGAAACCGAGTTTCGACTTCGCTAATAATCAATGCGAATAAACGAAATCACTTTCGAGTGGACATCGCTGCTCGAAGACTTTAAATTTGGTGGAACCAATCCCATGTGTTCCAGACTGTAACCGTCTGACAACCTTATTACGAGGACACCGTACCACCACGTTTCACGGGCTTCAACTTGAACCACCATAAATTACGAACTGTACCAGGCATCCGCGGATTGCTGCAAGGCCAGTGCGATGTCTGTTCTGAATATTTTTTCTGAATATTATCGAGAGACGAGATGAGAAAAAAAAACTGAAACTGGAGCAAAACAACGAACCCAATTGCAGCGGATTCGCGAGATGGAATTGCCGTGACTATGGCAGAAGAGAAGATTGCTGGATATTAAACAAATACAAGACGCGAGATACTCTTTGAAAGATATTCTATTGGTGGGAAATAGCAAACTTGGATCGGGTACATATGGTAGTCGTTGTACAATGAATTTATGGACTTTACGGACCGAACCATTTCCAATAGCGTTGGGTATAATGAAAAGATTCAGTGACGACCAGCCAGGCGTTTATCCAGCTTGATTGGCGATCCGTCACAGAGCGAAACGTTCAGAAAAAGGGAACGAGAGGACGCACCACGACTGGATATGATTCTCCAACCGTTTGGTACTTGGTGCAGCGCTACGGAGGATGGTGGTAGTGGTGGCCCAGTGATATACAACGCTATCACCCTCGTATTTACTGCAGTGTCAAACCAGGGCGACAACTTGGTTACAAATTAGTGCTTTGCATCGCGCGCCTGGCCACGTCCCGCTCTTACACTGTACACTCGGTGTACGTGTAGGTGTATGGACGCGTGTGCGACCGTGTATATTGTATATGTATATATCTACATCGGTGGCCCTTCCAGCGGGCTATACGAGTCTCGTATGTTTATGTTCCTGGCAGCTGCGCCGCAGAACCTTGCCAATATCGGTTCTCAATTTAATGATCAGCCAGTTGCGTGGCAGCCTACCCTCGCGTTCCGATGTCCAGAGCCGTAAAGTTGCCAGGCTAAGTTCGAATCGACGAATGCACGCATTCCCTGGCCATCCAGGTCGGATGTTTTCGAGAAATTCGTTTCACCAGATCGTTGGAACCAATGCCACCGCGCAGGGAGCGCGGATTCCTTGAGAGATGGATTCCTTGACGAGGTGGTCAGGTTCGGTGGTGATTTATCGCGCTGACAGCGTGATCGAAAGCTCATCGTTAAGATTCGATGCGAAGAGGAGTGCTTCGTGCTCCGATCACTGACACGACGTCCTCCGTATCTGTCGATGACAAGGATTTTATAGGCTTTCGGGTACCGAAGACTGTACACGAGCTCCAGCATTCTTCGGCAATTTAATGGCTCGCGATGGAAGCCGGAGATTCGTGAGATGTTCCCAATCGATCAAGGTATCGCTGCTGGGATTCGGGTATCGGGATCGAGGCATCGATGGGTCGATAGAGGGGACTGAGAACCGCTTGCCAGCAGAAGAGGCGATATATCAGTCGCGGGTCAACAATGTGTAAGCGGTATCGTTCCCGAACCCCCAGGTCGGCCGACCCAAGTTCGCTCTCGGTGACACTTCTGGAGTTTCTGCTCTTTGGACGGTGCAACAGCAGAGATATATGTTATTGGTTGTCCGTGTGTGTATACACGTGCACGTTCATGGGCTCAGATACAAGGAACCCTGGCGGACGTGTCGTGTACGTTTGGTTACCGAAGCTTTCAGAGTTATTGCCGGGAACCTCGATTCTCGAGAGATGGCTTTAAACGGCACCTTCGATGCTACTTTGTCCCCGGAAAGGCTTGCAGGACCAGATCCCGGGCGTATTAGGTTGATCGTTAAGGATGTTTTGTTGAGAATTTAGTTGGTCGTGGGATATTGATTTAAAGACACTCTTTTCAATCAATTTTCAATTATCACATACATACAAGAACTGTATTCAAAAATTTGAAAAAGGTCATTCGAACTGTCGTGCTGCAATTCTTAATAAAGTTCATCTCTTGCAACGTGACGTGTCATCGAAAGTACTATTTTTATTTTGTAGCCGAAACAATCGCCTTTCAAGCATCTCAAAATAAATAAAAATCGTTACGTCTGCTGAACCTGTATTCGAGTGAAGAGCGTCTTTTGTTAAGAAAGAATATCGAGGTGGATTCGGGCAATTACGAATGTTTGCGAGCGGAGGTTCGGGGTGTGCTCGATAAATAATATCGATGTAAAAATACGGCCCGGCAGGTGAGCTGAGCGTTAATGAGGAAAAAAAATATTCCTCCCAGGGGACGTCGCCTAGGAGCTTTTCACTCGTGAAAAGTGGAAAATTGCAGGAGCGGTATCGAACCGGTCCATCGTGCCGTGAATCGACAAATTACTTTTCATTGCCGCGATGTAATCACAGATTCAGGTGTCGCCCTCATTACTGCCTGGCCTCGGTAGGAGGGTGTACAAGAGCGTAACAGGAAAGGGGCGGTTGCCTTCGAGGGTGAACGGTAGAAGCAACCAATTGAGGTTTTGAAAAAAAGCACTCGCCTCCGCGTCGCTTTACCACAGGGAAAACCATTGATTTCCCCCATTCAGACCGTGCGATAATTAAATGCATTTTATACAGTTCTTCGTGCGGTCGGCATAACGCCGAGTAATTAATAGACGTTTAAAATTTTTAATAACGACGCTTTTATGCGTGCCGTGCCGAGCGTCCCCAGTAATTATAGCCAGTGAATGGATCTGTTGCATTTGACTTTTAATGCCCGCCGGATCAAGCGGTTACACTACACCCGCGCGGCACTTATCAACCCGTGCTAATGACGGGAAAATTTTTCGTAACATAGGTTTCATAGGCTTGCAACGGGCACTCTTTCGATGAGCCCTCGAAGAAGAAATACTGGGAAGCGTGAAACCCTCGCGCGTACGCCTAACGAACCCAACGTTGCGACGTTTTAGCGATCTATAGGAACAAAGTGATCGCATCTAAAGGATACTAGTTTTTGTTTAACCCGTTTGCACACGACGACTGTTTCATTACAGAGAGCTAACAATTTGGCTGGCTAAACCTTCTTCTACTACGATTGGAGAGACGTGGAAACGAAACATATTAATACTACTTAAAAATACACCAGTTTGGGAACCCGCAGCTCGAGTCAGTCCTATAAATATTCGTACTCCAAATAAATTTTTCATTATAAATACGTACAGATCCTATAATCAAACCTATAATTTAATTTAACAAAATTTCTTCGATAGACATAGGGGGTAAGATTATATTGGATGACCGTAGACAGAAGCTTAACCCTTTCCCACGCGCGATCAGAGTTTCATTCCCTTTTGACGATGTCTTCATGCGACAATAAAATCAGCTCCGCGTGCCATCGTTCCCGGAAGTCCTAGCAGCCATGTTACACCACACCTAGCATCGTGAGTGATTTAAAGGCGGGGAACGTCGATTTTGTAGGCTACGAAGAACCGTGGTGGTGGACACGTTCGATCAGGATACCTTAGGTCGAGGATATTTTAGACGGTACCGAGGGGCACCAGTTGCCCTCCCGGTGCGAGGACGATTTAAGGCCTACTGGTTGGGCCCAGCTCGCTCATGGTGGTCTATATCAAGACAGAGGATCCACTCGATATCATCCCAGATCCCCATATCGTTCTTATATCGCGTGGTTCCTTCTCCCGCGTTGCCATCTCTCTTTCCAGTAATTCAATATTATACATTCGGATAAATAACCCTCTCCTCTCGTCGTCGTTTCGCGAAATCCATCACTATAAATAATACCCATCGCGATAAATAAGAAACTCGAGTTCGTCGACGTCAGAATCGTTAGAAATCGATTTTCCCGTGGGAACGTATAATCGACTTTCGTCGATGTCGTGTTTTCCATAAAAGTCTCGGTTACATAATCGCGGATTAGCATAGAATTCCACGATTCCAAAAGTTGTCGCCCGAATTTATCGCGAGTTCCATCTGCCTACATAACGATAAATCAGCGACCAATTAAACATGGCCAAATTTATAGACGAAGGCGTATTCTCGATATTCGTCGATTTCCGCTCACGGCCTTCACGCCAGTAATTTGATCGGCGAGATTTTCGACGAGTATAGACGCGGTTCGCAGTCCTCCGCGGAGTTATGGGAGTTTACGATGCGGCTCGATTTCTCGGAATAAAAATCATCGACGGTGCATTGACTCTGGAACAGGCTTCGGAGGTGGATGCGTACGTGGATCAACTCGCTGGCGATGATCGTACGATCGAAGATTTCCAAAGATCCTGAAGCGACGAAGATGGATAGATAACCGAGGAACCTACATTCTGGAATGTGAAAGTTCTTGACATAGAATACGAGCAGTTTGGTTTCTCTGTGTTGTATATCAAAATTCACTGGTTTTTTCTATAAAATTTGAAATCTTTGCAAGCGTGCTCTACCATTCGATATTTTCGAGCGAGTAATTCAATCGTTGCGTGTCCCGATTCGCGCGTTCTTGCGCAAGCATTAAATTGATTAAAACGTGTCTCGCGAGATACTGGTTTCCGTGAAACAGGTGTTTCGTGATTTATCGCGCGCGTACTGGTCGGTTTGGCTGGATTTGAGAATCCGAGAGACGATGCGCAAACGCGTTTATCGATCACGCGATCATTAATTATAATGACACGGAGTCAACAGCTCTTTTTTTCCAACGGGTAGAAAAGCAGCGTTGATTTATCATCGAGACCGAATGAAGATCTTATGTAAAGTCTTCCGCGAATAGGATCAGTTGTCAGCTTTCGAGTTGTAAAATATCGCCTGCGGAGTGCCGTTAATTGGTCTCAAATTAATCCTTATCGTCGCTTCACACTTCGTCAGGTCAAGCGAAACCGGGACCTGAGCATTACAACATAAGGCGAGTGACGAAAAGAAAGAGAAAGATGAAAATGTTTATGTATGTTATGATATTTCATCAGTCTAGGTGGACAGAATTCAATGTAGATGAGATTAAGGAAGGCTGAAAATGTTTGAAATGGGCTGTCAACGCCTAAGCAAAAGGCAAACGAAAACGAATCACTTTGGCGCTGT
Organism: Hylaeus anthracinus; assembly: GCF_026225885.1. Lineage (NCBI taxonomy): Eukaryota > Metazoa > Arthropoda > Insecta > Hymenoptera > Colletidae > Hylaeus > Hylaeus anthracinus. The sequence goes on from NW_026534347.1 coordinate 3,141,218, forward strand.
TCTCAATTTCGAATTAACCACGAGGTGTCCCTTTGTTTCGATACGAAAGCCCCAATTTGTCGCAAACGGCACGCTGCCACGCTCGCGTTGCATGCTCCAGACCCCTTTTTCGTTTCTTTCCCTTGGTTTCCTTCGAGTTCACGCGAGCCGCCTGACAAATAAGCCCACCATGCAGGCGCGGAACGGGCGAACGAACAAATAGCTTCGCGGCCGGGTGTCAGAATCAAGATTATGACAGCGCGTTGGGTATAAATTTGAAATTTAAGAGAATTCTACCTTTACCAGGGCGCTACAGTGACCGCACCCCCCCCCCACCCCCCCTCCCCCCTCCCCCATGGCCGAACGCCGGTTCCACGTAAATCACGGTGATATGCGGGTTCGCCCAAAATTCCCGGCTAATCTCGAAATCAAACAGCCAGGAAGGACATAAAAATGCTTTATCGTCGGAGACCAAAATGCACCTAAGCCGACACCCCTCTTTTACTCCTCTTCCCGCGCTCACGATCGCCTTGTTCGGGATGGGACGCCAATGTAGTGCCACTATTTTGTTTACGGAAGACAAATGAGATTTCCCCGAGTTCCTTGGGGTACCACTCCGGAGGCTAGTGCCCTCGTCGTTCCATAACCCACAAGGTATCTTTCTCTTTTGCTCTGCTTTCGATACATAACAATTCTTTAACATTCATATTTCCAAATTTATTTAAACTCTGGGCCTCTATACACGCGTGTTAAGTAAGGGCTATAAGCTTTCGGCTGACCGTACGGGGTCCAAAAATGAAATATAAAGTTTCCAAGTGCAATCTTTCGCGGTGATTCCCTTGGAAGGAGGGAAGACTAATGACATTCGGCGCAGTCATTGCACCGCGGCGTTTTACGTTGCTTTCGTGAACTGATACAATCTCGGTATCACCGTTCCGCCGATTGCGCGAATATCAATGACTTCTGGGAATAAGCGGATGGATTCGAGCCAAGTATGCAAACAAGAAGAAATAATTGCAATCGGATATTCGGAGGCCGAGGAGGGCCGAAGGTGTATCGTATCGGCGGTGGACAGTGGTTATTGACGACCGACCGAAGCGGTGGCGATGCATTGGCGGACGGGCATAAATTTCGCCCTCAAACTGACCGTTGCATTTTTCGATGCGTCTTAAATTGCCTGGCAACCGTATTCTCGCAAACCCCGAGGACGTATAAAATGCGAGGCGACGCATACATTAATCAACGTATTTATAGATGAAGTCCTTTAAAAGAAACATCCTCAACTTTTCTGCTTTCCGCGCAAAGTGCCCGTCCGAACAATTTCATGATTATTTTTTCATTCGGAATCCAAATTAAGATTTTGTGGTTTCACTGGTGAGGTATGTTCTAACACACCGAAACCCCAAAACTCCAAGTGTTGGTATAATTCTAACACGGAGTGTGTACCCAGGAATTCTCATATTTCACAAGTTTGGATCGTACGATATATTTTATTTCGAATTCAGCTCCGCGCCAATCGATAATGGCGACAAATCCACTGCGAGCGAGACGCGCGAACCCTTCGAATACCCATCGGCATATCGCCATAGGCCCCGGCTGTTGTCCGTGCTCCTCGTGGCCCGCGCGGGCCCATAAATATCGAATTTTTATTTTGAATGGGAAAACGAACGATCGGTCGATGCCGCGCGTCTCTGGCCCACACTAAATCAGCGTTACTTTATTAAGTATTACCTTTAGTTAACAGATACTTAATCAAAAGGTGCACGCCGTACGCCACTAATTTGACTTTGGCCCCCATAAATATTCGAGGACCGGCAAGCGTCGAGCCCTATGCCGCCGTGGCATCGGCCGAACCCGGCGCTCTGCCCTCGAAATACCAGACGCACCCGGACGTGAACACCGACAAAACGACGGATGAATGGGCGACCAATGGCTTCGTTCCGATAAAATACTCCTGTAATTAAATGCGAGGCGGCAGCATTTGTTTCGCTGTCTATGCACGTTCCTACGATGCAGCGTATCGATCAACGCTTCTCGAAATTTTAAACGGCCACCAATAGGACACCGCGGTCGTCCGAACCGCGGCTGACGGTTCGCTAGACAAATGGAGCTTTGAATTCTCTGGATAAAAAAGGGTTATCGCGCTTCTTCGGGTTTTAGAGCCGATCGCGAGCTTCGTTTCGAGGCTTCGAAGTGGCGAGGGTTTGGTGTATTCGTAGGATTGCAAGCTCTTAATCCTTTCCACTCTAGTGGGACATACGTCTAGTTGCCAAATTATAATTGAGATGCGGGCTTTGATTTATAGCCAACCCTAGTTTAATGCAATTAATTTCTGAAAGAGAAACTTAAATAGAATTCGAATAGAAAATAGTTGGGTTCAGGAACAATTAATTCTCATTCTTCGGAATCGTGAAATCTAGGAATTTAGCAAGATTGAGAAAATTCGTGAATTTTTGAGGGTGGAAAGTGTACCTTTAGGGAAACGTGTAGGTGTGGATATTCCCCAGGGTTTGGCATTGAAAGTAAACGATATTTTAAGGCGCTCTGGCGTCGAAGACGGCCATCCTCGTTTATTGTAGACGCGACTACGGAAATTGTGGCCAAAGCAAAGGCGGTCGACTCGCGGTTCGGTAAACACTAAACACTCGTTAGCGTATATATTGAAACGCAATCTGTGTTCGCCGCGGCTACCTTGACTGCGGTAAAGAGAGAGAGACAAACGTATAGAAAGGCCAGGGTAACTTGTTATGACGGGAGAAGAAGGGAGATCCGGGGTTGCACGACAGAGAAAGGGTAGTTCTGGTGCCCGAAGAGCCCGAGGCCCCCCACTAATTGATTTGTGCTTCAGCAGCCCTTGCTGCCATAACCTTTCTCCGTGCCCCTTGTTTTCCCTTCCAACCCCTCGCTTGGTCATCTCAAGATTCAAACGCGATACGTTCTATCATCTATTTTGCATCTGTAGCGCAATTAATTGTTACTCACTGTTCCGTTCGATGTTAACCCTTTGAGCGATGAATACTCGTGATCAAAGCAATTCGTTAGCAGTTGCGGTCACTGTGGACGGAATTATTTTTTAATTAACTATTATAACGTTAAAATACAAATCTTGACGATCTTAAAGATTATCCAAAAGCAATTCCACACGCCATCCCTGTTATTTCGTTTTTAGATCTCGATGATTTAGAGTAAATGAAATCGATGGATGTACACACGTGTTTTTTGATATCAGCAGATATCCAGCCAAGATATTTCGGTGTCGCGATTCTTCTGACTTAGCCAGTATAAATAGCAGAATGTGGGAAGCATTAATATCTTTCGCGCGGATGATCGTGAACACCTGCCAAGTACGTTACACTAATCTCGATGCGAATCAAATTTGCACACCCTGGATGCGTTAAATATTGCCACGGAATGCTGTTCGAGGCGCTGCGTAATAATATTCGCCGTTAATTATACGGACGAGCGATGCTTCGAGTTCGTAGCTCGATGTGAAAAGCGACGGACCCGGTGTCGCGGTCCTTAGCTGTCCACTTTGCTTTCGTCCGACATTTTTCTGACTTTACGTAATATACTGAGCGGCCAGCTTAATGCAAACAAGGTGCCGCGGAGCGTGTGCCTCCTTTGCAAAAACGCGGTCGTGTGTGTACGTGTAGACGCGGGTGCGCGCGTTTGGTAACTGTGTTAAAGCGTACAGGAACTTGGCAATGTCAACTGCGGTTGAATAATTTGAATGACGTTCGGGAAGATCGTGGTAAGTAACATATTATTGTGAATTGTTAATGATAGGATAATATCTCTGGTGACGGCCGGGGGAAATTCATGAGACCCTTCTTGTCAGTGGATAAAAGTTTCGCGTTGACTCAAGACGCAGTATGATGTTGTGAAAGTGCTTGATGATATTGTTTTTAAAAGTTCTGTCAGTCGATATTTTTTTTTATAGTAACTAACTGATGAATAAATATTTTGTAAACGCAAATTAAAAATGATATAAGTGGATGGGAGATATTTAGTCAAATATCGTGGCGCCACACCACCCAGGGGACTCTCTCATTACTTGCTGCTACGATGAGTCTTTATTACCAGTTATCCTGTTCGGTCTCGAATCTATACGTTCGCATATCCATAAATTCGTGTTTACGGTGACCGTATTTTATGCAAATGAGACGATTTAATCCGTCGGATATTTCAGAGCATTTTTAATAACCCTTCCTTCCCCTTCTACTTTGCCAACTTCGGCGTTCCTTCGGAGTGATCAATTAATGACGATTCATCGTCTCGGTTCTTCGATCCCGTCAGCTTTCGGGGCTCGCCAATGCCACGAGCAGTTGTCGAAATGACCCTCCATCCGGTGCATAAAAGTCCCCAGAGAAAGATTCGAATACCTGATCAGGGTAGCATCTCTTTTTAAGCCTCTCTCTCACTTCGTCGAATACTTGAAGGAATTTGTTCAAATACCAGCTACCACTTTCATTTTGGTACCTAATATATCTATTCGCTCTAAATGGATAATTTCTCCTCATTTTCAACGAGTAGCCTGTATTCAGACCCCCGCCACAGCTTCCGTGCCACTTTCTCTATCTCGTCTCTCCAACAGCCCACGCGTATACAGGAAATCCAAAAGATTTTTGAGTTGCTTCCGTAAATCGGGTCCGAAATCATCGCGAACAGTGAATCGGCCCGGATAGAGCAGCAATTTCGCTCGATGTTTCGAGCCGGCAAAGTGCGATAATAAGCCCGCGGGCAGTCGGTGAGAATTTGCAATTCGCTCCGCTCAAATTGAATACTCCGTAGGCGGAATCTAGACTCTCCGCCGAGGGTTAACCTAAGATCAGCGATCCGTGATATAGTTGGCCTTTGTAGCCGTCTGTATAAACGGTCGTTTACTTCGTTCTACAACGAATGTCGTTTCATCGCGCTCTAGGCGCCGGGAAACGTACAATACGTCTATACTTCAGGTCAGCGAAGACGCGCGCGAGATTTTCCACGGCTATGTATTTAAAATCAGGTGACACGATTATAATCATCGTATCGCATCGTTGCATTGTAAATTAGTTCAGACTTAAACTAATCAAGTATCCAGTATCGCCGCCTGAGTCGTTAGAAGAGTCCCGCGTAGCGTGGAAATGACTCCAAACATAATTTCCCCTCGATTCAGATTGTCCAAAGTGCACGAGCAGCTTCCCTTGGAAGTATTAATTAAAATTGCTCCCCAACTGCATCCCAATGGGAGAAAACTCACTTATGCCATCGAGAAGCCGCTTCCTTACGATTTTCTGTCAGATAAATTCCTCCTTTTTTATCTAGCCTGCACTGATACGAGGCCGCGCCGCTACAGAAACCCATGGGTTCCAACATTTATAGCGATTCCTTGCACGCGAGAAAGCTTCGTTAAACGCGGAACAGCTAACCGTCGGCGTCGCCTGTACGCTTAAGATTATACATGAACCTTATAATGTCCTTCGACGAGCCGCGTTAACGAAAGATATGGCCGCATTCCCTATCAGGGAATCTTCGGAAGCCTTTTAGTACTTACATTCCTTCGTCGGCACACGCTGGGCCCAATTGCGTCATGAAAAACGGCATTACCGATGCGGGAAAACGTCATAGATTTTCTGCAATAGATATTCTCCAATAACAACGTCACGTTCTTAATCCCCGCAGGAGATTATTCTGGCACGTTGGCTGTCAGACTAAATCTCGTGAAAATTTCTACGAGGTTAAATTTTGTCTCGAGACTGTAGAAAATTAGATAATTTGACATTTGTCGTGGTATTTAATTTTCTGACATGTTTCATTCAAAAATTCTATCCAACTTTATTTTCATTATATTATATACTTTTAGAATTAGCCTCTTCAGTTGCTCCCTTAAAAGTCACCAAATTCTGGGTGATATGACGACGTGTTAAAGTACTCTAGAGTACCTGAAGTACTCTTCGTCGTTTTTCACCCGATAATGGTTTTTTTCCAGTGCACCCCGCCATGCAGCAACCCCTCGAGATTGGCTGAGCAATGTAAACCGCGATTATCGCGAGCAATCTGAATCGAGTCGGAAAATCGGAATCTATTCCCGCAGGTCTCGTTCGATGGCGCGAAGCATCGAAGAAATAAACGATGTACGTGTAAACGATGGTACGACGATAAATTAATCCAACGCATATCGTCGACGCCGCTACGGGCTCGCGGTGTACCGAATTCGCAGGCTGTTCCCCTCCCCGCGGTCCCTCCGTCCAACCACTTATCCATGATTTATTCAAATTACATCCCGACACGCGAAAAAAGGACCGTTTTTCCGCGGCATTATCTTTCGTTCTCCCCCGCCGTCTGAACACGAACGACAATTCTCCGTATCCGTGACAGGACAATATAACTATCATCTCTTTGAAGATTAACGATCTTTTCAGGTGAGTCGAGTGGGGCGGTGTTGCACAGATCGGTCGAACGTCTCTGTTTGCCTTGGCGTCTTTGTGTACGCGTTGCCATCACGTTATTCGTCGATCGGAGACGGTTGTTATTTATATGGGATTGTTAAGCGGTGGTTTCTCTATTGTTCATCGACGATCACCTCGTCAGCGAAAAACATTACTCTTCAAAGCACCTTGTGTGATTAGGAATTTCTGATGAAACTAAAAGTAGACGAAAATTCATATATTTGTAATGAAGAATATATTTTCTTCGTTGAACATAGAAGGTACGAATACTTATTGAACTGACTGTAGCTCCATCGTCCACCAAATATCTCAATTACTCGGCACCTTTATCCCTTCGATTAAAATTTCTTTGCATCGACACGCGCACGCGTTCGTTCGAAACGTTCAAATACCGAAATAAACCTGCCCCTTACGGCCTATAAATACACGCAAACGTTTTATCCGAGGACATATTACCCGCCTCGGTACCAATTAGATTCCGAGAACATCGGGTCAATTTTCTTCCTGTACTGCGATATGTAAACAACATTCGTGGAAATGGTAATCGCCATCGCGATATTGAAATTCCCGTGTTTTAACGTTGCCTAGAATTAACATACGATAGCGGCTCGTTAACGTTCGCGATCACGGCAGGTACTCACTCGGACGTGTCGCTCCCGCAGAACCCCGCGGTCGCCGTACGATCTACGAAGAAACCGTAATGCGGTGCGTGCTCCCTCTACAATCGAACTGGTTTATCGATAAAGGAAAATCATAGATTGCGGAATTTAGCGGACTAACGAAACGAGGGAATGCATAGGTCTATAGGTAAATAGGCTGCAACAGCGGTTACGCGTGTACTTGAACTGATATTGCTCCACCACGTGTCGTTAGATCGGGTAACGTACGCTCCTATCAGAAGGAAACCGAACTTCGTGAGAAGACAGGTCGTTATCTCTGATATCGCTCGATGCCAGCGAAGACTATTATATTTACTTCGCGGAGATGCACAGCGCCTGAGATTGCGGGGTCTCTGATTACCGCGCTGCGAAGATGGGTGGAAATGTCTGTCCGCTTCTTTCTATTCGCACATATATATATATATAAAAATTAATTATTTTAACAACTTGGTGGCAGGACTTCTTACAAAATTTTGCATCCTGCCGTCAACCCTACCTGTTCAAACTCGTCACCAAATTGGCGTTCAATTGATCATTCTCTAAAATCGCCATAGGTTGCACCGCGACGTAGACAACTCACCCCTCGTCGCGACTTTATTCCATCGCCATTGCGATAAGGTTCGAGCGCGGATAACGCGCCATTTAACGCGATTTCTCGGGGTTTAAAGTGGCTTACATACTAATGCACAATTGCATCAATTCGCGGCAGGCGCATCCGCTTAATAACCCCCGATTGACTGCATCTCAAGTCAGACGACGCGACACAATCGCGGAAACGGAGGAGAGGAAAAAGAAAAAGAGTTTCGCGAACAGCTTCGACGCTACTCAGCCAGGCTATTTTGTCCTTTCCCCCCCATCCAGCCCAGACGCATCCTGTTTCTCGTTTCCGTCAAATTGACGCTCTCCAGATCGAGATAATCGAAGCATCGCTCATTCGAACGCACGTATTTACGCCCCGAGGGGTGGAAATCGGGGGAGTCCCGTTGTATCTCACCGCTATTAACGCGACAATACCGGAACCAGTCCCGTGATGTATCCTGTCCTTAACGCCTCTCTCTTCACCGCTCCCATTTCTTTCTGTTCCTTTCGCCTCTCTCGTGCCACCGAACAGCCTCGAGTGGCCGATGCTTTTTCTCCCGGGCAATTTATCAAGGCTCTCCGATGTTTTTGTGTCTGTCAAAGTATGGCGCGGGAACCCGTGCGTGTGTGCGCGACGACGCTTCTGCGGTTCGTGTATTTACGCACGGATACACGGAGGAACCTCCCGGTGTCGTGGTGAAGTGCCAAGCTCAACGGAAAGGGTTTCACCGCGATTCCTTCTCGCGAAGAATTACAGCGATCCGACGCAACCAGCGCGGCGGGAAGATTTGATACATCGCCCGATGTCACGCTTCAATGTCGTCGTTCGACGTCCGCGCGATTGCACCTGCGAGGGTTGAAAATGTTAAGCTGCGTGCTTAATTAAGATAACGCGCCACGCACGCTTCGCTGATAGGATTCGGGAGGAGTTAGCTCGATTAAACGACGACATCTCTCTTTTTTTTGCTCGGTTGAGGATGTTGCGAGGCTGCCGGTTTCTTGCGGTCTTTCTTTTGGCATGGTTCTATTATTTCGTACAGCTGAGACATCAGATCAGTTAAATTTTTTAATATTATATGTGCCGGCTTCTATGTTGGTTTACAAAATATCAAAGTTTTGCTAAATTGACGCTTGAACGCGTTTCCTAGGTGTTGATGGTGCTTCCAGTTCACGTACGTCTCGATAGTAGTTCTTGAACCGCAAAGAAATTGCTAATTGCGCGTAGCCGATACTCCAAGAAATTTTTGTCCTGCTTATCGTCAGGGATCTGACCCTAGAGTGGGCGTCGCCGATAGGGTGCAGCTTCCAGCGAGTAATTTATATATTTTCTTTCGTCCGATATTTGTCATCAAAGAGTGGCCATTAGTAGAAGAGCGTGGCAGAAGAAAGATCTTCGGAAGACACAGCGGGAGGCATTAGACCATGGCTCCCATTAGCTCGGCTGGGTTTTTCTTCCGAAAAGAAATTAATGGCTGATCTTCGCGCTACGTGCGTTGCCATCGAAGAACTGAAATTTATTACTCCAATTTTTCCTTATTATTTGAGATCTCGAGATCGAAGAGCGATCGATAGCGTTAAACATCGCGTTCCTTATTCTTAGATAGTCTCTCGCACTAAAAATGAATCTTTCTCGTCGGTACATAATATTATCGAAGGGTTGATCACACCCTCTCTGCGTGTCGCTTTTTCGTAACACGTTTCGCTTGGTCGAATTTGCTCTGACGAGGGATAAAAAGTTTCACGAAATAGTTCGAAAGTATCGGTGGAGCGTATGGAAACTTTTTCCGACCCCAGTGTACATCGCAAACTCGTAACAGCTGGCCGTCTAATGGAATTAGCACTTGGAGCAAAGCGAACGCGTCCACGGCAATAATTCGCTTAATCGCATTGTGCAAAGCATTTATTTGTTCGAGTGGACAATGTATTTTTAGTGACCGGGACACGACTTTTATTAAATGATCAATCAAACTACGTCGCGGGCAAGAAACGTCGCGGTATAAACGTCGGTGTTAAGCGCTGTACCTTGAAGCTATGGTGCGCTCGTAGTCGTTCGCACTCGCAGTTGGGAACCACGTGAGTGGCACGTGACTAAGAGGATGTAGCAATTATATCTTGACTCCATCCTCTCCTCGAGTCTTCACTCTCTCCGCCACAATCGCCTCCTTCTTCTCGGTCCTCTCATTCTGCTTCAGCGTCTCCCTCGGACGCGGGACCGCCTTCGTAACGCAACAATTAACGTGGCTTCGTGATATCAAAAATGACTCTTCCTCGAATCCGAAAACCGGCGGCCTCCCGTCAAAGGACGGCTGCAATAAATTCTTATTGCCGTTCATCGGGATATTTACGGTTCCCCGAACGCCCCGACATGCTTCACACTTATTATTTCATCGTCCGATTTCATCTATCGATGGCTGTCGTGCGGGTCGGCCCTGTTCGTGACTTCGTACAGCTTCGAGACCCACCATCCTTCTGGGAAACGAAAACGAAGCTGCACTTCTGGTCCACCTTGGCGACTTTTGGGTAATCCAGATTGGAAATTACAGATTGTGCGAATTGGACAAGTTAAAAATCTCTGTCCTTGGCGTTAATTGCCAACAAAATTAACATTCACGAATCCTATCCAGATTTATTTTCACCACCGTCTCGTCTTGAAATTACTTTTTTTTAGTTTCTTAATAACAATTCCAGTCGTCCATTTCTGACCAATGTGTTTAATATCGTCCCTTTAACTACTTTGATGCTTCCATTCCGCGAGAAATTCCCGAAAGTATTTCCTCAGGAACGATAGACCGCGTGATCAGAGCCGTACGGGGCTCGTAAGAGTTCTCCGCGCGAGTCGCCGAGTCAAACGCAGATCGAAATGCAACATTTTCACCAAGGTTTACTTAGGATCTCCATCAAGCACGTGATATAGCCGCACGCACACGTAAACGCACGTCTGACGTGGTACAACAGCCACCTCCTTCTATAACCCGTGCGCACGTCGACTATAATTATCCTCAGGTAATCACGACCCACACCACTGTCTTCCAACGGCCGCTTACCGCAGTCCGGCCACCGTATTCCGCAAAATTAGTATTTCCATTCCCCGTAGAAGAGAGGCGAACAGAGAGAGAGAGAGAGAGTGGAGGGGAGGGGGGGAGAAGGAGAGAGGGAGAAAAAAAAAGGATGAACTTCCACCAGCGACTGGCTGATCTTCTCAATTCAGCGTTCTTCTTCCCTTATCCTCTTCCTTCCTGCAACCCGCAGCCACGACTTGCTCCTATCTACCGCCGCGCGCACCGATGTGTTTATTTTTGCAATTTGCTCGCTACGTCGAAGACCGACAATTAGATTTCCTGAGCTACGTCGTTCGGCTACCGTATAAGTGCAAGGCTCAGGAGATCGAGCTCCGATTTGTGCCGGTCCAAAGGGTCCGTAAATGCGCCGGAGGAAATGGCGAGGACCACCTACACTTGCCTCCAGCGATTCCTCTTTCTCCCGCGACTTCGGTTTCTTCCTGCTGGATCACCGTCACGTGTTCGCGGGTTTCTGTCGAAGTGCTGGAATTGTTGCGATGCAACGAAGGAAATAGCGTGTATGTACGCGGTCCACGTGAAATTAAGGCGAGAAGTCGAGTCATCCTGGCCTCTAATTTATTCGGGATGGGTGCGACTGGATGCGAATGGATGCTGACTCTTGGTGGTTCTGAGCATACAATTTTTTTAAGTTGACTATTCAACGATTCGAAAGTATTTTTCTAAGGAAGATTCCTCTAGGTGATAATAAAATCTAATAACGATGATTTTCATTTATCACTTGTGAGTTTTACGTTTCTCGCGCTCGGTTGGTGCATCGAGGGAAGAAATAGATAAAGGTGGAACCGCAAATGAGGCTGGAAAACGACAAAGGGATCATGAATTTGCACACACTTGGTGCAGTTCAATTGGTGTCTTTGTCTCTTCGATAAAGGGCGCCGCGGCAGATATCTCTCGGGGTATATACGCGCGCGGTTTGAGGTGGAGGCACTAAATCAAGGCCCCGCATGCTTTGGATGGCGTCTAACAAATGAGCCAATGACAACCAGCCCGGCCCTGGCTCGGCTCTCTCGTTCTCCGGTATTCCATCTCACTCGAACCCGCACGAACAAAACGATAATGTATTCCTGCGCGCGCGAGAGAGCACGGACGGGATCTGGACGGATTGAACGGATACTATACGCCGTTTCGAGGCCCACGCTATGGAACGATGATCGAGCCTGAAGGAGAAATGAGGCGGAGGAGGGTTAGACCCGGCGGTGAGGTAGAGAGGGTCAGCTGAGCCTTTTACACGTCACCGGCAACTAATACCTCGACGCACGCTAATGACGGCCAATAATTTAAAATATGAATTTGTATAAATCACCGGTAATCGTTAATTTCTCGGAATGTTAGATCGGCTCCGGTCCATCAGCCGCGCAGGACAACGCGCGGCCCCTGCGTCTTTGAGGTCCTCGCTGAGGTCATTTGTGCCGGGGCCTAGATTAATTGGATTAATTAGGCATTACCGTGCCCCGAAGCGCAGCGCTGCATTAGTCGGGGAGGAAAGAGGGACGCGTAAGGTACGCGGGAAGGCCTGGCTGCGACCTTCGTCCGGAGATCATCTCAGGGGATTCGCGGACTCTTTGATTTTGGAACAAACTGATTTCGTCTTTCGTCACACAACGACGGGGACAAATCGCTGGCAATTTTGAACCATGGACTGGTAGCCCCGAGCTTCGAATTTTGGTCTGGTACTTTTCACTGTACTCAGACGTCTTCCTGATACCTCCGATTAAACAGTTTTTTGTTGCTGGAACGAAATGAAAAGAATTTGAACACTGGGACTGGATAATGTATTAATTACTTCAATATACTGGAAGATTCGTTACAGTACTGTCGATGCTCTTGGGAGTGGACTGCCAGTGGACTGCCAGTGGACACTTTTTTTGTTGCAATCACAAACGTTAACCGATACAGTTCCGCCTCTTACCCCAGCAATGGACACGTTTCATCCCGGATGGTCTCGCTCGGTGTGAAGATGTGGATCCTAAGACGATTTCTTTAATTTTCAAAGTGGACAACACGGCGACTGCCTCCTATTTCTGTTGCATGGTCAAAAGTCATTACCGAGCAACGAAATTTGACATGGTTTTTACTTTTATTGCGCGTCCGTTCGCCTATAATTATTTCCACATCTATCACTCCAGCTTGGCAATGACCAGCGCGGCCGTGGCTCGAAGATTGAAGATCGGCTCGGTAGAAAAAAATGAGCCGCGAAACCGGGGTCTTTCGAGCAATAGCACCGAAGAAGAAGAAGAAGAGGAAGGAAGGGGGGGGGGAGGAAAGGGGGCCCGTCTATATGGGCATTCGTTGTCGACTGAATGCCAGTCGGTTTCCTCTTGTTCGACGAGAACACGAAAGGCTTCGATGACGTATGGTTCGTGGAAGAAGGAGGAATAAAGCGCGCGAAGGGAGGAACGAGCGTACCTGTGATTGTCCTCGCTCGGGATTGAAAAAAAAAGTGTCATTGTGCTCGAACGAACGAATGGTCATTTGGCCCGAAACCGCTTGACATTCCGCCGTGCTCTATGGTCGCATGAATTGATGAACGCGTGACAGTCGTTAACGATTCTAGCCCTCGGGTTCTGTTTCAGAGCGTAATCTCTTCCACTTGATATCTCTAACGAGTGAATTCTTTTCAACTGTCCGTCAATATTCCGCTCGAGGAGCCGCGTAATCCAGTTTGGAAAATTCCACGGAGCGAGAAAGATTCATGGATATTCGGCTGGCTGTTCGAGTTTAGGTGGAAAGAAACTGACCCACCCTTAGGCTCTAATACGTTGAATGTTGGACGAATACTCTTGAAACATTCAACATGGCTGAAATTTTGTTTTCAGGCTATCGGAAACTGCATAATCAAACATTTATCGTGGTAGTTATTTCTGTAAATCGAAATTCAAATATTTCATTCCAATTCATTTTCTCTGACACTCGACTTTTAAAATGAATTTTTTTAGTTCTTCAGCGAAAAGCACCATACAGTCAGTCCCGTAAATATTCGTAACCCCTATGTCTATCGAAGAAATTTTATTAAATGGTAGGTTTGATAAATAAATTTAACATGTATGTTAATTTAACCAAACTTCTTCGATAAACACAAAGGGTACGAATATTTATAGAACCGACTGTATACGGACGATCAACGTGCTAATATTCCATCGAAGCGTTTCGTTTGTACGAGTCGAAACACATTAGCAAGTTGTTGACATCGGTCCTCCGCGAACCTCGAGTTTTATTTCTCGAAGAGTGGAGCCATTCTTCATCGACGAATAGTTCCCCGTCATCGTGTAACGTTCATAGTTGGACATTCAAACAAGACGATGAAAATATTCGTGCTTCGGATCCCGATAAATGCTTCTGCGGAGACTCCGTTGAATATTCCGTATTTTCGTGGAATTCGTAGCGAGTATACCTATCTATAGCCGGCGAGTCTGATGTATTTCTGAAGCTTGGCGAGCGGCCACCATTATGCACATGATAATTAGAATGCGTTAGCGCGTGTCTCAATATATCCGCACGTGCAAACGCGCGCCATGTGAGTTGGACTAGCTAACTGGTCCCTGCCCGTCCACTGGATTGGATCTGTACTCCCGCGGTATCATGGGTGGGTGGTGACCAGTTCTTCCTCTCGTCTGTGACTCCGGACGTGACTGCTGTGTACGCGGTTTCTACTGACGCGTGCTACCCAAACGCGCTGCCCGTCTGAGCTTCGAATAAATTGGCTGATTCATCGCGCGTCGGAGATGGACCGGCAACCACCTTAGTGTACGTAAACAACTATACACACCGAGAACCAGAACGGATCCAATCACGCGAATTTTTCACGAACATGCTCTCTATTACGTAACGCGTTGTTGTCTAAAATTTGTTATTGTGTACTTAAGGGTTGGTAATTTAACATTCGTGGTAGTATTTAATTTTTTAATCTCACCGATATTTTCTTCCTTCGATTTCGTAACAATGGACTCCTTTCTAGTTTACATCGAGGATCTTCTCGTTCTAGACCAAGTTGCGAGTATCGATCGAATCATGAAGACGTCGCACGGAATATTAGTCATAACGAAGCGAATTTCACGTACTGAACGATCGTCTCTCTTTCGTCGCTGATATACATACAGTTAAGCCTCCATTCGTGTAATCAGGATGTCGAATATGGTAAACTCTCGCACAGGAAATCGTTGAAACTCTGTCTGACGATCAGGACGAGGAGGCTTACGTGTTTTTTTTTTTTTTCGCTGGCTGGCAAACGCAAGTGCGTGCTATCTGCAGCAGGCGTAATTCTCCCAAGTTTTAATATCAAGTTTCGGTATCGAGTGCTTGAGAGATGGCGTCCATAGGTAAACGAAGACAGGGCTCTCAGGAAGACTCGGCTTCGGAATCAACCAGCCAGACAGCGTCTCGTTTCTATCTTGTTTCCTTAATAAACGGAAACGGGACGTAATCGTATTATTTGTTTCTACCTTTAAGAAGACTACCCTCGGTCTCGATACTCGACTCGAGGAGGAAAGAGGAAGAGGAACGGCCGAGATCTCCCGTGCCGAGAGCAAGATGGGGAACGAGAATGGAGGGAATATTTAAGAAGGTATTAAACCTTCCCCTCTCTACACCGCACGGATAAGAAAGCATTAACGTTGTACTTTATTCGCGAGTACTCGATGAGTTCTGAAATATGGAAAGTATCGCGAATTCCGGTTTCGGGTAACAAAGTTCTTTCCCCGATGTCGATTTGCACAAATAAGAAGACCCTTCTTAAACCGAACAGGAAGGAACCAGTAATACTTCTGCCAAGTTTCGCCCGCGAATATTCATCTCCTCTTTGCGAATTTAAGTAGACGTTCTGAAACCCGTCGTGGAAATTGTAATTATATAGAAATGTGAAGAAGGGTATTATTCTTGTCGAGAGCTCTATCGTGCTATTAATTTTTAGCCTGCAACTTGAGAAACACTCATGTAAGAGAAAACTTTAATGCATACATATATGCATGGTTTTTTGGGACATTAAATGTGTAAACTTAAGAAAATAAAACAATGTATCGACTATAATAAGGTTGGAGAACTCTGTACGTAGAAGTAACTCTATGATAAATTATATAATAGAAAAATCACAAATATAAAGGCCTGTTGAAAATAAGGATCATTAAACAAGACCACTCAGATTGTAATGGCATAAAGACACTAATTTCTGGGTAGCCAAAGTAAAACATCCCGAGATTATTGAATGGAGTCAGGTGTTGGGACCGCGAACCTAAAAAGAAACGCATTAACAGGTGGTGTGTTCGGGGTAATAGGCGATATATCATTGCCCGAACTCACCTGAAAGGCGCACGCTGGAAAGGGGAAAGGCATGTACACGATTTTTCCAAAACTTTGGGCGACGCGAAGCGATTCCTGAGCTCGGTCTGCCGTGAACAGGTGGCTGACGGACGCGTGATTTCAACCGCTACGATCGAAACATATTAAACTGGATCTGTTGCGTCGAACCGATTCGATTCGTAATGGAAGAGAAACTCTGACTGGAGAGACGCATCATTTGTTTCCAGAATTCATCACACTTACACGAAACGTCTACAATAATTTCTTTC
The DNA here is from genome assembly GCF_026225885.1 of Hylaeus anthracinus. Lineage (NCBI taxonomy): Eukaryota > Metazoa > Arthropoda > Insecta > Hymenoptera > Colletidae > Hylaeus > Hylaeus anthracinus. Next base: position 3,157,504 of record NW_026534347.1, read on the forward strand.
AGCTTCATCTTCGAGCTTCGTTTATTCGTAATGGTGCATTTGCATCGGCCAATTATGATTATAAAATCCGATAGCGTCTACTTCAAGGTTATCGCAGATTTCAGTAAAACACTGACCCTGGAATTAATGGTAACGCAGGTACTTCGATCGTCATTCTTCGATGCATCGTTGCACCTTAGCTGCAAACCAAATTAATCTGTCTCTCTTTTGCTGAACATTCCCAGGGTTGGATTTCACGGGAGCCGCGGCAGCTACGATTAACAAGATCCATTGAGAAACTGTCGCCCAACACCGCGATCGTAGCTGTACCAACCTGCAATCCCCTTCGCTATCACGCGCAAATAACTTCTACGTTACGTACAGCGCGTCCGCCGAAAGGGACGGTCGGTGGCTGAAGGCTCCGAATCGGGCACGGTTAACGATTACAAATCGGTTCGGCCGATCGGTACCTATTCCCGGATTAATAGAGCGATAAATAATCGAAAGCTGATTACCAGAAGCAGCGTCGGTATGTAACCCAACGTTGTCGACGGAACTGTAAGAAGTTGTCGTCGTCGGAGGGGAAGAAAAATCTAAGGGAAAGAGAGAAGATGCACGGTGGCGGCGTTACGGGCGCGAGGAGGAAGACGGGCACGGAGGAAAAAAAGGAAAAGACAGCCTGGGATCGGTACGACGATTCCTTAACGGCCAATGAATCCTTGCACCCGCGATACACCGACCCCGCAGCGAGAGCTGGTCTTAAGTTATACCAGGAGGAACGTAAACCCGTAAACGTGCCCGAGGCCAACATATTACGCGCATTAATTCGCCGTGCTTGACGTGGAGGGCGATTCGTAATACGCGGCCAGAAGAGGGACACCAAGAGCAAGTAGAAGAAGGGCTGGGACATAAGAGAAGTGCAGGAGCCGACAGAAACGAGGGAGAAGGCTCTGGTGCGATCCTAGTTTATAACGAGATCGGTAGGGCCACGTCCGATATGTATATACGCGGCGTTGAATTTCTCGGTAATTATAAACTTAGATTCCAGTAAATATTCCCCGTCAACCCTGGGCGACGGCAATTTACGAGATTAACCGTGCTGCGGGCGCAAAAAGGAAAGGGCACAGGGAAAGGAGGGAGAACGTTTAAACGTGTTTTTTTGAGGCTCGCCAACCGAACAACGAAGCTGCGAGCGACACAGGATGTGCGCTGGATCGACCGATGCGTGATTAACTTCGTACGAGTAGGGAAAGTGGTCCGAAAACGGGCTACCTTCATTTCGATACCTACTGGTGTACCTGTTCGCTCGAAATGGATCGTTTTGGTGTCAGTTACTTCTGGAAACTATCCTGAACGTAATAACCATATCTATTATTTATTTAACTTAGTGAAACTTTTTCGATAGTCATAGGGGGAATATTTATGGCATTGACTGTAAATTTTGTTGGACTACTTGCTCTACTTCCTACCAGGTTTCAATAATTTTCATCGGAAACTCAGCTACCGAGGCAGACACCTGTCAGCTATTTACTATCAATGGCTCGTACCAGGGTGTTCCAGAAAATATTCTTCGCGCAGTTAGTTTCGCGTCTCCCGCCTTTAACCGCTGACACGGCCGTCCGTGTCTAAGAGAGTGTATATTATAACGTATGATCATCTTACAAATCAACGACACTTACGACCGTCCTTCATGCGCGTTCATAACGATGGACAACGGGTGGTCGATCAAGGACGGCCGCAGCAGACGCTATAGCGAATCAAGGAATCGTCTCTCCTTCCTCGAGTAATTGATGTATCTGGTTCGATCATTTGCGGCCATGTAATTTTCATTATGTGTTCGATGTTGCCTTTCCATCGTTTCCACCGCCATTACGCAATCTGGAAAATTCTTTCGGATTCAGAATAAGAGGGTCGGCCATTTGGCTAAGTGTCCTTCGAAATCATCAGGTTTCATTCATAGAAACAAAACTGATCTTCGACTACAATCGTAACAATGTGTGGAAGAAAGCAAATCAAATTTGTGCTTCGTGTAATACATTTTAACCCTTTCAGAACTGAATTATTTTCTTTCTCGTACTAATGTCATTTAATTTGTGGGGTTAACTTGGACTAAAATTAACATGGAAAAAATTTAAAAAAATCCTAATAGCGTTGGCATTCGCCCTAAACGATTGTGTCGGTACTTTAGACATTTTTAAATTATAACATCGAGTCGAAACAGAGGAAATGGTCGAAAGTCGCAATCAATCCTCTCGAATTTCCATGCATGCTTCGTTATGAATATGTCTATGTATATTTGCAAGAAGGGGGAGGAACAAAGAGTATTCATGGCCCGGTTTAAACAAAGACGCTAACCGTCCTGCGACTGTCAAGCTAACCGACGTCACGGAGCTACTCGAATGAACGTTGGTAGAGCGTGGTCGTTTGTAATACCATGGAATTAATCTATGCCCGCGTTGGTAATAATAAGGAAATGTTTCAATCTCGATGATGTATAGCACACAGTGCTCGTGCGTTCGCAGTGGGAAAAGGGTCTTCGTTGTTCGGAACGACGACGATTGTCGCTGAGGAGTGATCAATCTCGTCAACGAATCAGGGATTGGGATCAGGAATCCCTTTATAACGAGTCCTATCCGCAGGAGAATCCGGTCTGGGAACAATAAAATCCACAAAATCAAATAGTACCGATTGTCCTGGCGATTAGAGAAATAGATTCTCCTCGCCGCGTGTGATTTATGGATCGTAATTGCTTTTGTTGCGCAAAACACCGTGCGTAAGACCGAGTGTAAGAACTCATTTAACGACAGCGACTTTAGTGTCCGTTTTATAATGGGCTAATCGTAGTCGACGGCAAGCGAGGACATAAAAGCGAATAGCGGTAGATAGCGTCGAAAAAAGAATTAAGGAACTTACTCAGCGTCTGCCCGTCGCGGAGCCTTTTCATAGTAACAAGTATGAATCGTTAGCATTGATGCGAGTATTGCTGATGAATACGACGAAACACTCTCACTTGAAGATCTCGACATTTTTACCACGCGACAGGGCTGTTCAATGGCAAAGAAAATATGCTTAGATCGTAGGATATTCTTTCTACAACGACCAACGTTGCCAAATAACGTGCAACGTATTATCAGCCGGAAACAAAAGGTAAACACCGTGTCTGGTTTCCCACGGCCAAAAATCGTTTATCGCGAGAAACGTAAGAATTGCGAGTTGTTCGTGATTCACGTGCAACGAACTCGACGGGATTTCTGATTTATCTGGATAAGTTTGCGGCACGTCATCCCCTCGCTGGCAGCCCTCCCCCGTTGACGGTACCCCCTGGTGCTTCGGTGTCCTGCTTCGACTTTGATAACCATACGATAGTTGCTTTCTGCTCGTGGGGTGGAAAGCAGAGACGCGCGGGTACGGCGGTTTATCTTCGATTACGAACGTCTTGGCTCTCGGTTTCTTGGCTCCAGATTTATGGCGAGCGATTTGTCGGTAGCGCCCAGATTAGAATTAGTTTGCGGAGCCTCGGATCCGCGTTTGTTTGCGATCCGACACTGTGTCGGGGTCGTACCGCTAGGGAGATCGAGATCTTCGCCGAGAAAAGACGTAACCCTTGCTGGCTCGTGATCCTTGGAACCAGTTGATCGAGAGCGACAGAAATTAAAATCGTGCGCTCGGGGAACACACGGTATCGGCGCGATCGTTCCCTGCGATGACCTTTCGAACCACCTGTCGTGCCGATTCAATCTGTGATTTGCTGTGGAATTTTTTAGAAGCGGCGCATTGGAAAATTCGCGCTTCTATTTTGAAACATTAAATACAGTCACGACGGTTTTCCGTGCGATGGACATGCGCGAACGATAGGTTAGTACTAACCACGGATAGATTGGAGCAGTACAATGGGTTATGTTTCCAGAGACGGTCTATAAATTTCTACGCGATAGTGTGTGTACACGGGGCAATGTTCAAGCATACGTATCACCCTTTCCGTAGGACTTCGGTAGTTTGCACCCTTCCACCGAGCAATATTAATATCTCTAATCATTCACCAACCCTTCGGACCCTTATCAAGGGACACCATAGACGTCGGTTGATACGTGTTATTCAGATTTATCCCATTTGCCGTTGGGACCGTATTTATCCGTAGAACAAACCAAGTACACGGTCCGATAAAGCGTTTGTTCCGCGAGCGGGATTAATGCTAAGCCGCAAATGAAGGGTTCGGATATTTTTTGTCTCGCGTAAACGATCCCCCAAGAAACTGTCACCGATGAAGACGCACCCTCGGGGTAGATTTTCGGAAACAGAGAAGGATGCAATTACGATTGCCTTTGAAATATCAGACTGTGGATTATCTCCGTGAATTTATGATGCTCCCTATGCAATACCTGGTAAATTACCAGGTCCCTTTTCATCGGTTACCGTGTGTGGTTGTAGGTCACGGTTTTTCTGAAACGGTGCGTCCGATAAGATTGTCCCGAAGACGACGGATCGTTTATGGGACATTAAAAGCATGCAGAGGGAAGCTAGGCGAGCACGCAGAGGAGAAAAGAGCGACAGAGAGAGCAGATGTTCGTCCATTTAGCCACCCTTCTCACCTTTGGCCAGCTTCGTCTGGTTATTAATGAACTCGCTGATAGGAAGTGTCCGTCTCCTAGCGAAGAATCGCCTCCCAGAGCAAGGCTGTCACGTATTCGGCTTCTATTTCCCTTAGCTAACGCTCTCTATATGCAAATACGTCCAACCGGTCCTTCCACGTGTCCTCTTTCGCGTGTTTCCTTCGCGTATGTATGGAAATGCGTATTATCGAGGCAGCGTGTGTCTGTGCATCTTTACGCGCCCCATAGTGTCGGTATGAGTGCATGACCTGACTCTTTATAAATAGCGACTTTGATATGCAGTCGCGCCTTTACCGGGGATGAAGCCGCCCCTACGTGTCTCGCGGGCCATAGAGAGAAAACGCTGAGTGTGTTAAAAATTAAAGGGTCAACATTACGTATTGACCAAGGCTCTTTTATCAAGTGCGCGGTGCGTGCGCAGATACACGCCCTCGTACGAAATATTTTACCCCTACGATTGCAATTAGGCGACTTAATGAATGAATTTCATTTGCGACATGTACGGTGCGTGATGAAAAACTCTTCCTCGGAGCGATAGAAAAATATCCCACACTTTTACCGTTAGAATTTTTAGGAGTTAGCACTGCTGGAAGAAGTGCTTTGTTGAAGTACATCTATTCTCTATTTATGCATTCTACAATATTTATTTGAATTTATATCGTAAAGGGAATTTGAACAAAAAAAAAAAAATGTGCACTATCTCACCGCGTTTCTCAATTTTTTGTTTTATGAGGTTAATTGATTTGCGGAACGAACTGAAATAATCCAAATTTTACAATAGTATTTGTTTTTATAATCTCATTAAAATTCATGAATTCTTGGTTTCTTTAACACCCGAGTCTCAGAATTCGTTTCTTAATTCCTTAGGGAACAATCCCTGTCTTCTATAATTTAGTGACAAGGGACATCGAATATTCTCTGAATAACAACCACTTTCATGCAAGAAGAAGGAATCATTTTCAAACCCATGCGACGCATTGTTATTCTTTTCACGAGTTGAAAACATGCTTGGATTCGCCACCTATATCGGAAACATCCTGCACACTCGTCGGTCTCTTCGTGACACAATGGTGTATTCGATAAGGAAATGGTGAAGAAACAATTGCTGCCGGAAGCTTAGGGTCTACCACGAATGATATTGGGACTGAGGCAGCAGCTGGGTGGCGCGATGCGCACCTGTCGACCCCTTCAAAGGAACAACAGGAGCAGATAACAGTTTCCTTCCTTTTCCCTAGTCGAATGCATCGTTCGCTATTGCGAGTTTCGCCCATTTTGTGACACGACTCGTATCATCTACCTTTTTTAAGTGTCTAATCTAAAAGAAACATTTTCCTGAATATAAGAATCCCATAAGTATTCGTACCATCTATTGAAGACATTTGTTTAAATTAATCGATGGGTACGATGATTCCAAATAAATTTTTTATTATAAATACATACATGTGCGAATTTATGTACATATTTATAACGAATCATTTATTTGGACTGTAAATAAAAAGGTACCAGTAAAATTATTATTACGAACTCGTCGAATACATTTGCGTCTTTCACGGAATATTACTGCCCTCGGAAGAGCACGCGCTCTTTTCAAGGGTACTTCAAAATGTAACAACGGGTAAAAAAATGAAGACCAGGTGTAATGTTCACCCCAAGGTCAGTCCTCTCATTTGCCATCGGGAGCAGCGTGTTACTCGATTTATATGGAAATACCGTTGAATGATTTCGAGACGATCTCGTTGCAAAATGTTTTGACAGGTTTACACAGCCAGTTTATCAGGATCACGCCAATCGTTGAATTTAATGACATCGGTTTGCAGCTCAAGAGCGTCGCGGTCTTTTCATTTATCGTATAACGAGAAACTTATTCTTGGAAATTAAGGTGTCATTTTCTTTCTCGTTGGATTTCCGCGAACGCGCACTTTCAAGAACTGGTGTTGCTCTGTTCGTTGGGGTGACTCTCGGCGATAAAGAGACGTCCACCAATCATGGTTCGGCTGTATTCGGTCAGAGGTGTACGTTTTAGACGCGCGAATGGTTGGCTCTATTATAGTCGCCATAAGTTACAATTAGGTCAGTTGGGGTGTGCCCCTTCTAGATGTAGGTGTCGACAACGGGGGTGTGAGGAAACTCTGGCCGGATGGGTAATGGCGAAATCGGGAGGCGTAAGTCCGACGAAGAAGGCCGATAGTCTCTGGATCTTTGCGAGATCCCAGCAGCCTGGTCTATACTGATTTAGAGCTGGTCTAATTTCAGCTTCGCAACGCCTACTGGCATGCCTTCTATAACGCATAAATAATTACCACTTAGCTCCTTTGTCGTTACATTGCCACATTCTCCACCTTGGCCAACCTATGCTCCTTTGTCCGGCTCGAATCGTTTACGACGACAAGATTTATCGACTGGTAACGCTCTGTCCTGCCGGAATCATTAGAGATCAATAATTCACGGCTATCAGAACGCTTCTGTTTTCTGGTAATCAATGACTCCGGCGAGAATAGCAGACCTGAATAGAAAATTACGCTGTAGTTTGGGTTGGCCAAAATGTAACGCACAAATACGCAGCGATCTTTCTTTGTCAAAGAAATATATTTACTCTATGACACGTTGTCCATCTTGTTCTACGATCTTTCGATTCTCGGGAAAAATCATGATTCGTTTGTAAAAGTGGTCATCGAGTAAGAGGGAAAATCATCACCCGCAAACGAATTTTTTGGCCAACCTAATATTATTACCTCGCTGAGACCATCAATGAGATTGATTCCACAGAAAAATGATCGTAAATGTCGAATTTTTGTAAAACGCAACCATTTTTATCCAGGCCTGTTTAGTCACAGATTGGATTCACTCACACGTAAGCTCCCATTTAGATTAACCCCAAATGGACGATGGAATTGAATCGCGCTACCCGAGCGAAGCCCGGGTTTGCTACGGTCCTGTATATTTCAAGAAGCATCGTGCTACATACTGATGTGCAAATTGCTGACGCGGTATACACATTCTGTCGTTGTTCAGGCTTAAATCGACGTCGAGATACAAAAAGATTTAGGATCGTTCGAGCAGTCCATGTTCCATGCGCGTCTCCCATACTCGTCCGTTTTACGAACGGATCGAGGAACGCTTGCTGTTCGATAAAGTTTTTCGACGTAAACCACCTTTGGGTCGATGCGACGGTATCGACGACCACCTTGTTCCGCGGGAATAATCGTCCCGAGCGAAAAATCAAAGAGGACGTTAAGATAGCCCGGCGTTTGGTTATCTTTACAGCCAGCCGAGCACGAGTCTTCGCCTATGATCGTCCGCGCACGGAAAAACGATCTTCGCCGGACAACGCAATTTCCAAAGGAACAGGACGCGTTGCCCTGGGTCCCGTAAACGTTTTACGACACCGAGTTATAATTATTTTATTATCGTCGATCGTAAACGATCGGGCAAGTGAAGGTAATAATATGCAGTAAATACTTTTAATGGACAGCCTGGGACTCGGCGAGACGTGTTAAGACCTGGCCGTCGTAAAACAGCAGGACGTCAACGTGTTTTCCTGCATCGATCCTCGATTCGCCTCGATTCGACTTAATTTATCTCGGGTCCTTGCCGTGGAAGGAGGACAGGGCTGTACGGCGATGCACGTGGACAGGCGATTTATACCGATTTTCTTGGCAAAGGCAGCGATTCGTTCACGGTGAATGATGCCTCGGGGGTCGCTTGTCACGTGCGATTATACCGATTTGTCCTCTGAGAAGACAATTAACTTCAGAAATCGAGACTAGAATCAAATTGTCGTCAAAAAATAGAACCTATACAACTTCTGAGAAGACAATGAACCTACAGGAATGGTCCTTCGAATATTAGGTCCTCCTATCGAAGTCCATCAATGATAAACTCCAGAAATCGAGTATTGAATCAAATTATAGTGAAAAGTAGAAGGTATAAGATAATTTCTACAGCCACCGTGCACGCCGAATGCCCTCGTTCTCTCTGCCAGCGTAAATTTCGATGTCCGTTCGATCGACGGAGCATCTTCGAGAACCCCTGCCGCTCTATTCACAATCACAGATTTGATTTAGCGATGGAGAGGCAATATAATGTCTCTAACGAGAGCTGAGCATAAGGATAAGGGTAGAAAGGCAACGGAGAGGGGCGAAGAAATAGGAGGAGGACAGCGCATAATGCCATAATGCCGAACCAACACAGTCCCGCTCGTCAGTATCTTTGATTAGAGGCTCTATCCTCCTGATTTGCTTCTAATAAACCCGTGAGACCGCCAGAGGATCGGTCTACGCGGCGAAACAGCCGAATACGTGATTCTTGAGGATCGAGGGTGGCCATTTTTATCGATGAAACCAATGCCACCGTGAAAAACCTTAATATACCCTCTTGCTTCGCTGTTTCCAAATTAAATTGTACACGCGTACATTTTCCTATTTTATTATCTCTGACCCCTAATAGTCTTAAAGACACTTTTTTCAATTAAATGCAAAAACATTTTATATGGAAACAAATTGGATAACGGTATACAAAAGTTTGAAAACGATCGTTTCACTGGTTGTAGGTCCAGTGTTAAGGACTATATTCCAGCGATGAAAAATAAATGATTTAGAAAGAAGAAGAGAAGAAGTTGCACATGTACCTATACATACGTCGCCATCTTTGGCTGCGACTGACAGTGTCCAGCATTGAATTCCGTCGTCAATGCGCGACCACCCAATCTCGCCTGAAAAGTTGACGGCGTGTAAACGTACGTGGCAATTTCGAGTCTGGAAGTTGCCAATACGCCGGGCGTTTTTTTTTTTTTTTTGTTCCAGCGCTTCGAATCTGAATCCTTGGAAAGCGAATGAGCCTCTTTCGAGAAGGGAAACGAAGGAGAGTGGGTTGACGGCTGCTCGAAGGCAGCATTATATACACTCGGAATATCTCCCGCTGGCTGCAGAAATCACTGGCGGGACTTAATAAGCGTGAAAAGAGCCGAAGAGATAGAAGATAGCTAGCCGGATGATGCGAAAACTTTGCTATATTAGCCGCTTTGGCGATCCGCAGCGCTTTTGCCGCGCCGCGGAAACTTTCGGGATACGGGCACGCGTACCGACATATTCTCTGCCTCCGCGTCCATATCGAACGAACTTCCCGTGGAATATGTTTTCCCCAGAGTTTCGACGAAGAAACGAAATATCACGGACGTATGAGAGCTGAATATTCGCCGGAACGAAGGTTCCAATCGAGACCGAACCAACTTGAAGCTTATTTTTGGGTAAACACGTCGAGGACACACCCAGCCACGGAAAACTCGCGTGGTAGTCAACGAGTTATTAGTAACTACTTGAAAATTGTGTACTTCAACAGGTTACGCAACAAAAGGTATCAACTGGCAGCCCCAGCGAAATTCGCGAGCAGGTCGAGCGCGTTTCCTCGCTTTTAAATCCGCCAGTCCCACGCGGCTCGCGTTTAAGAGGTCAAGAGAGACGGAGAGGGAGGAGCCGGGAGGATCTTGACTCTGGCCAGACTTTATCAGACGTTTTTTCTCTCTTCCATTCTTTCCGTTCTTCCAGTGGCAAAGAGTTAATGAACGGCGAAGCACTCTCGCTCTCTCGCTGTTTGATGCAGTGGCGTCTTGGCCCACGCGTCACCATAATTACGTCGTGCACGCACGCGTGTCCCATGCTGCGTGATCGGAGTGCCAAGTGCACTCGCAGCTTCTTTTCAACGATGACTCCGATCATGTTCTGATCGCTTCTTTATCCGTGAGATTGTTTCTTTATTAGAACAACTTATGCAAGGATTCTTCGAAAGGGACTTTGGAATATTTTACTTTAACGCTAGGTTTACGCACATTTCTGTTATCGAAATGATGTTTTTGTTAAACATCATCGTGAATGGGGAAAATAAAAATTAGCTATAAAAAGCATGTAACTTGTTGCAATTAACCTAGCGTCGATCAATTATCATTTCGAGCAGAGATTGAAAGAATTACTGCAACCTCCGAGCACGCGAGCTTATCTATCCGATGTTCGCCACGAGTGTTCAAGATCAGCTCGGTGCAACAAGTACGAAGGGTATCGGAATGACGTTATGATGTCACGATGACATCATTGCCCGGGAGATCTACTGCACCGAGCACAGTCGGCCAACGCTCCAGACAGGATATTGTCGTGGCAGTCATTCACTAATTGATCCACCGTGGTGTTGTATTTTACACCGTCCTCGGGCGGTTCTCAATATTTGATTGCGTCGAAGCCGAGAGAAAAATGGAAGGAACAAAAATAATATCCGTTCGAGTAATCATCGAGATCACACGGAATATTTTTCAGCGGAGCACAGATTTTGTTAACAGTGTCAAAAACTGAGCACGGATAAAAAATGAAGATTTAAGAAACACGAGAAACTGAAGTTGAGACTTAAACCACGAAACGAGAAATAAAATGAGTGGAATATTTCAGTGGCAAAGGAAGAAATGAGAACCGCGACGATGCTATTAATTCATAGAATTCATAATCTATTAGTTACGTTAGCGGAGGAGCGTTAACGAGTGTAATGGCATCACACGCCATCTACGTGTCATTTAATTCCGACACCCTCACACCATTGATGATCTCATGCCGCGGCCGACTTGACTTCGCTTAATTGTTTGTTATCATTACCGAGCGCGTGCTATTGAAATTAATGTTGATCTGTCTCGGTTAACATGTGCGCTCCCATAAAACCTGCTTCCGGCGCGTTGGCCCAGCTCGCTTGATGGAATTAAGCTGCATACGCCTCCTGTCAGCGTTTGTATTTCTCAAACAACCAGTTTTTCGACAGCCCCCCAACTACGATACTCTTTCCCTTGATGATTGTAATTGCCGAAACGGGGATTTTTAATGGACCATCCGAGGAAAGATTTTTGGGGGGCTCTAATTATCTTCTACCAAACTCTCTCTGCACCTGGATTATCAGAAATCAGCGTAACGTCACAGAGTTCTCACCTTTCGTTCAATTTCCACAAATGCTTTCGAATCATGTTCGATGGAAAAGATATTTCGTAAAGCGTGCTACATTGTTTCGCGTTCCCTTCGATTACTGCTTCGAATGCGATATCGTTCTACGCGATCTAGAAAGATCGAGAAGGAATACGTGATACGATATCATCTCGGACAAAATGTTCCTAACAAAAACAGCGAACGAATTAGTTACATGTCAGGTTTCCTTTGCGTACCTGCCGGAAATCCAATGCTCGCGAACGCCGTGTTATTTAACGCTCACAGCAAAACCGAATTAAGAGTCAATTAGGGATTCTTCATTAAACTTCCGCGTGTAATTACTGGATCATTAACGAAACCAGCTGAGTGTGATATTTAGAGAGAATGAAAGGTTGTTGATTATTAGAGCTGCATCCTAATGCGAGTTGCGAACCGATATTGCACTGGGCGTTCCCGAAACGTATACTTGCTTCTTCCTTTTCATGAATTCTATTATACGTTCCTCGAGCACTTGAACATTCCGCGTAGCTGTACATAAAACGAGTAATGTAATTAATACGAACATTGTTTCTGAAATTTCTTTCGTTTGCTGAACTCCAGAACCGTTTCTAGCTAAACTATGTCCCGTCGATCGTTGAGAGAACTTCCTCTCATTGATGGACGATAAACGATTCTAATCTAACGCGATCAGCGAGCCAGCGTATAATGTGGTCACTGACCCTCAGCCAATGATTCTGATCTTCCGACCTTGTTACATATTTCATCAAACGACCATCGAAAATTGACGAATCGTAAATCATTCCGTGAAAGGAAATTTACAATTACTCGTGATTTATGCTTGCGATAGCTGAGACCTACGTATTCGTCGTTTTTTGTGATAATCAACAATAAAACTACCACGACTGGTCGAATAACCGTTTCCAAACATTTCAACACAGGACTTGTATGTAATTTATAAATTATATATTACGTTTAATATTTAACTGGCAACGAGTGTGGGAAGTGCGATAAGGATTACAAGTGAATAAAAGTAGGGAATATCGATTCCCGAAGAAGTCAGACGAACAACAGTCTTTAATAATCATCGAAAAGCTTTCAAGGATCGAACTTGCATCGCGAAGAACTTGCATCCGCGGCACTAAAACCGGCTATTGTGATCGGACACATCTGCAACGTACATACTCGTTGATCGCAGTTTATTACAAATCGGCCACGGTCCAGATACGGTCGATCGCCGTTACGTGTGCCGCTCGATCGACAATATTATTACAGATTGCCTGAACGGCCTGTGAAATTCATGATGAGCCGTTTAATGGCTTTCGACAGCCGCGAAAATGATCCATTACGTTTCGATCCAGCAGTCCAGGTCTCTCTTCATCAATTTCAGCTTTCGATACAGCGAAGGACCTGCCTCCGATTTTAAAAAATCGAAAGAAACTGGTAACAGTGTTTGAGAGATTCATAGGCGATCGATGATCGAACCTTTCACTGCCAAACCAATACTCGTGAAAATTTCTAATAGTTCCAGAGTTAAAATTTATAAAATTTCTACAATTTTATTTCGAAACTATTAATGGTTACATAATTAAACACTTGTCCCAGTATTTAATTCGTTAACCTCTCCAAATTCACGAATCCTATCCAGGTTTATTTCACCACTGCCTCACCTGTGACCTTAATTTTAAAAATTTGTTTAACTTCATTAATCATTCTTTACCATTCAGAACGAGTTTAAGGTGTATGGATCGTACGATTGGGTTCCAAAACGAATTTTCCATTTTCAAATTGTCCGATGTTTTGGTTTTTCCATTGTATTCTTTCGCGATATTCATCTTGCACCGCGCATAATTAGACTGAGTTATCGGCGCCAGATTCGGGGACAATGGCTGTATAAATAATCTCGTCGGGAGCGGTCCGCGTACGTGGGCAGATGCGTCTCGCGGATACAGGGTGGTCCTGACTAAATGCAACGTGGATCAGAACAAGGCCGACTCGTAACGAGCGCGTCGCGAAGCGCCTGTTACGGCCGCGGTTGATGCACGACGATCTGTCGCGTTTTTGACGCGAGTCGTTACTTGCCACTTTTGCAGCCATCGCCGAATTCCTTTGTGCTTCGCTAGTCGAGGAAATTCGCCACAATGCCTCGTGCGTATCTATAGCATCTAAGAGCACTCGCGGCGATCGATAGATCACGTGGAGTTCGATGACCTTACTCGAACCGCGTTTATAAGTAAAGAGGATTGACATAGAATATTTATACATATGAGATTATATACGAATTTGTATAGCAATTTTTAGATAACGAAACGTGAAAGTTTAACAGGATAAAATTATACTGAAAACTTGACGATTATAAATTATGCACGCTATTCACAGGCTAACCATTATTTGATATCCAGTATTTCGTTACACGCTCTCTTTACCTGTCTCGTTAAAGCCATATTTTCTGTAAAGTGATTATTAATACTAGGTTTTTTAATTATAAAACGGTAAAGAAAAAAGGTGGAAGGGAAAAGGAGAAGCGAGGGAACGAAGGAGAGAGAGAGAGAGAGAAGGAAAGTAAATTTTATTTGACATTACCTGTTGCTTGCAACAAGGGGACTCGTAATTAGGTCGAAACGTAAGGAAAATTGTTCTTGTTTTCCTCGCGTCTAAAGCTACTATAACCGATATTTATTATGCTTAAAATATAAATATTCGAGTTCTATAATTTTTTTTTTTTTTTTTATTTCTGCAAAGGTCGTCCGAGTAGGTGGAAACGGTTTCTCGCGTAACACGGAACCGGAAGTGAAACGCGAGCGTGTAGATAAAATAAATGTAACCGGTTGTTCGATAGTAAAAGGCTAATGAGAATAGGTGCGTGCAAATGCCAGGAGACAACGCCCCAATTAACATAACGCATCATGCGGAGACATTTATTTATTTATATTCGTCTCCAGAGAGAAGGGGGAGGGGCGGGGGCTGGTCGAGTTTTATTTATGGTCTATCAAGTTAATTAATAACGCTCCGTCCGCTCTTCTGGCGTATACGACTTGTCGCGTGGAAAAATTAATTCGGTCATTAACGGATCGTACGATTTCGTGCCCCTCGAGTCCCGCGGGACGAACGGGAAATATGACTTTGGTTCCCTTGGGAGTTCTGAAAAATATCGATTAATCAAAACCTGGGTGGGGTTGCTGATATCATTGACGACGCACGAGTTCTACAGTTTTAATTCTCAAATGGAATCCCAGAAGGAGGGGGCAGCTCTTATTAAATGATGCTCAATGTGATCGTAAAAAAGAAATTAATTTCAAAAGTGAGGAGACAATGAAAATAAATTTATGTAGGATTCGTGAATCTGGAGAGGTTGGATATTTAAATACAACGACAGATGTTTAATTATCTAATCCTTCGGAATAGGAATCGCAAGTGCAAAGGACTAATCTTCTATAGTCTCGAGACAAAATTGTAATTGTGTAGAAATTTTTACGAATTCTATTCTGTCGATCAACGAATTAATAAGAACGCCAAAAGTTTCCTTAAAAAATGAGGGGTAACTCCAATAACAGATTCGATATTTTACGAGAACAGAGTCAGGATTAATGTAAACGATCGGGCTTAGATTCTCGCGCGATCGCGAGACAGAAAAAAAGAAATGAAGGAATAATTTACTCCGCGGGCATAAAAAATGATGTCCACTAATTGCATAAACCAACAAGTGTAACACGATCCAAAGAGTCTCCATAGTGAAGGGGATGGATAATTACCATCGCACAAGTCCGAAAGACCGGTGTAACATGATCGGGCTCCTTCTCGGGAAAGAAGGACCTTTTCAGACGGCCGTTTGAATTCGGCTGACCTTCCCCGCTCGAAGGATACCATCTCCTTTAAACCGTGGTCCTCTATAAAACAAAAGTCCCCGTGGCCTCTTAATGACCCGACCTAGCGTGTTTCTCGAGGTCGCAGACCACTAATACGCCGCGTCGTAAAATATCGAGCCTTGGATCGACGTTCGTGATTTAACATCTCCGTTGAACACTTTTCGAACATGTAGAACGAACATATTCGTCTTCGAGGCTAAAGGAGTCTCGCCACAGACTTTCTTTTACTGGCTATCCAAACTTCACTGTCATTTATGAATTACCATCATAATTATCCCTCCGTGGGTTGAGTACTTTCCTTCCATGCGGACAAAGTTGTTCTCGCAACGCATTTGCTTTGAGATTTTAGGTCGAATCAAAGACATTATGCAATAAAGACGTATAAGTCATCTTGCGAAGGGAGTATAATTATTTGGTAAAACGTGACCTGAAAGTTACGCGAGCTCGCAGAGGGTTAAATTTGTAATGGCAAATGAAAAGCACGCGGTCGTGAACAGAGAGGAACGAAGCCCGCAATCCGAAATGTAGGCGTCGAGCATTTTTTCACTTCGGTTGTAGTTATTTCGGAGCAACGTTCAAACCAGCCGCAGAAATGTCGCACCTTCGGTCTTAACAACATGACAGAGTGCGAGCGACAGCTAACTTTATCATTCTTGAGCATGGTGGGTGCGTTAACTGCTGTGCACGCTAGTGTTTTGCTGGCCCTATTAATAGATACGTCTGTGTCTATGTAACTGCGGCATTACGGATATTAATAGCCCATAAATTCAACGCTATTTCCACAGGTAAAAGTTGCGCATCGAAAACTCTCAGGCGATACTTGGCTATTTAGAGGAAGCCGAACGGGGTGGAAAAAGCCGTGGTCGTAAAGAGAATTGCTCTTTTATTTTGTTTCCACGAATAATCGTTGTACCCGAAGTAGAATATCTAAAACGTCCGAAATATATTTGTAAGTGTAGAATTCAGTCTCTGCGTCTCTCACCTGGAATCCCAACACCACCGAAGTTCGAAATAAACAACAACAGGGGTAAACTGATTACATCTCGAGCCTCACGTATCCGCGAATCCGCGTAACTCGAGGATCCACTGTCCTGCCATTCCTAATGGGATGACTCGACAGCACTCCGAGTAATGCATTCCCAGCATCGGAAGTTGACTCCTTGGAACATCCAGTAGCTCCACGCGAACACAAGAAGCCAGAGTTTCGGGTGGCGGAGGTTCGTTTTTCATTATTACGCTACGTTTCGTTATTACGCTTCCGCGGGGGAGCGAAAGAGGAGAGAGAGTGAGAGAGAGAGAGAAAAGGAAAAAAAAGCGGTGCATCGCGATGCACCGAGAGGCTGTGTGCACCATCGGACACAATGGGGCACCGTCGGAGAAAGGTCTCGCGGCTCGACTCTCTGCGGAGCTCTGGTATAATGTTTTATGACTGCGATCAGCCGTAGAAGTATGAAGTGTCGATAGAGCGAGGCAGAAGCGAAGAGCGGCGAAGATCAAAGGGCCCGTAGACGCCGCGTGGTAGCTCGGGACACGGCCTCTCCCACTCTTTCGTCTCGCAAACCCATACTCTTTCTCGGTTGCCCGCAGTCGTCTCGCTTCGGCCAGCGTGATTTCAGCTTTCCTCGCCCGTCTTGTTCAGCTCGCCGCGAGAGAACACGTCACGCCGCGCCGACTCGCTCTTTTCCACGTCGTGCAAATATTTCTTTTGCGCTCGCTGAGCTTCTTTCGCCTCCTCGCGAATGCGACTGACCTCCTACCTGCTCTTTCACCGCGACCACGCACCCCTGTGGATCTCTTACCGAAACACGTCGAATTCGAAGGATTTTCGGAGCATCGACATCCTCGAGGAAAATATTGGTTTATTCACGATAAAACTCGATGATTTTATTAATTGGGAGCGGACCTACCATGAAATTAGTGTACCCTGTGTAGTATAATTATTAGCACCTGTATGCAGTAACAGAGATGCGAAAGATGCAACGCTTTGCTTTTCTTACTTTTGCGAAGAATCATCGTTTACTGGAATACATATCGAATGTACAAATAATTCAAAGATCAACCCCAGTAAATCACATGGTTTCCAAGTTGCACTATCCAATACGACGCGAATTCCTGTTTGCACACTTACCAACGAGATGGCTCGGAGTGCAGAGGGTTAATTGCGCGCATGTGGCAATAAAGACGTACTATTCTTATTATCATGGCCGTAAGTGAGACTCGACAGATGCGATCCTAGGGTTAAAGGCGTTCGATGGGACGTCGAAGAAAATGGCGAGGCTACTTGGCGCGAATTCGTTCCGTCGACGGAAACCCCAGCCAGAACGTCGCGTTTCGAAACTAATAACGACCAATTGTCGGCGTATCGCGTACCCGGCGTAATTGGAGGAATAAATTGAAAAATTAGCAGAACGGCTCGGTAGCTCTGACTCATCAGAGTCCCTCCAGATCCGCCGGTCCGCCGATAATAACGACTGGAATGTCAAACGGTCGGTTCGGTCTGCGAGGAGCACCCCAAGTCCTTAATTTCCCCGCAAATTGCAAACGAGCTCTCATCGGCGCCGTTCCTACAATGTATAAATTTTACCGCGCCATTGAAAACACGTTAATGACAGATCCAATGTGTGTCACGGGAACGAAGCGCACGATTCCCTTTCTCTGTTTCCAGGTGGAACGGAAAATGGCGAGTCGAGCAGGTCGAGTGCAACAATGTGCGAAGTAACAATTTTCGAGTTGGGAATGGCACGTGTTTAATTACCGTTTCCTGCAACCATTCAGTTCGAGTGTCCCGGTCTGAGCAATCTTTGACAGTAACATCGCCGGAGACCGAAATTGACGAACCGTTAACGACTGTACCGAGCTTTGACTATCTAGTAGAAACTATTATTCCAGCCTTGAATAGACACAAGTAACAGAGATACGAAAGACGCAAGATTTTGCTTTACGCTTTTGTGAACATTTTGTTCGGAAATAATTGAAAACTACATAATCTAGGTCTAATCGAATCTAGCCCAAAGGCTCGTCAACGAATATTCGAATAATAATCTATGAAAATTACAGCTTCTTCGACTTCGTTGCTAGAGGACCATGCAAGAACAAAGAGCTCGAAACTGCAGCGATTGATGAGCAAAGCGGGCGTTTGTGAGCGCGATCGCATAAATCAGGGCAAAAGAGGAAGAGGACGGGGAGAGATCACAGAGAAAATAAGAAGCGGTAGTAGGAGAGATAAAGAGAATACCAAGGCAGGTATGTATACCTGGTGGGTTCAGGAAAACATTGACACGACACGAGCCAACGCATCCGTCCCGCCGATGACACAGCGGCGCACGTGCACTCGGAGTAGTCGGGCATAAATAATACAAGACGCGGACAAAGATGCCGCCCTCTTGACCGTTTGTTTAAATTAAAATTATCCCCGGGCCCAGCGAAGTTCGTCTTCGCGTGTCCACGCGCCCGAAGCGCGCTGGCTTTTTTATTGCAAATGTTAATGAACGCTTGTCCCTGTGTTGGTCACTGCAAATCTGCTCGTGCTTGCAAATGGAGCCTCTTACGATCACTGGAGTTCCGCTTTACGCTCATTGCGAAAGGTTCCTCGGAAGAGGACTTGGAATTGGTTTTAGAACTTGGTTTAAAACAAAAAAAAAAATACAACCGGTACGGGTTACATCGAATGTTACGGGCATCGAAGCAGAGCTCTTCCATTCGAAACAATTCGGTCGCGTATCGTAAAATAAGTTTGAGCCGCGATCAGTCAGGTACCAACTCGTCAGGGCCATCTCGGAGAGTCTTGTCGTTAAATTCGTCCGTAATCGCTTGTCGTGGACTTTTATTGGGTAAGATAGGAGGGCCCCGACGCGGTTATCGAGGATCCGATGATATAAAGATGAGCATGGACCAGGTCTCAGAGGTAGCAGGGTTGAAATAGAATCATCAGGTATGCCAGGCATGACCTTAAATCGGCTCCCCGATACCAATCTCTATCGATAGCCACGCTTGGAAGACTCAACTGGATTCTGGAAACACGGCAATTCGTCGAACACTTTATGGCGGTCATTTCAGACGTCCTGTCGATTTCATCCGTGGCTAATTGAACGTTTTCTCACAGGGTTCAAGCGAGAGGAAGAAAAGATTCGGAGAGAGGACCCCGAGACGCTTCTCGATCCTTGCGATCAGCGCGTCGATCTACTTACATAGGCTTAAACTAATTTTCCAATTAGCAGTACGGGTTACCGGTGCCGCATAAAATCGAACTTAAAACGAGTCCCGTTGCCGTCATATAGTATCGCTATGTTATAACTGACAATGTGTGTACGTTTCTCGCGGCGCGTTAGAATTTCCGTATCTAACGATCGGCGGTTGGTAGCTAGATCTTATCGGTTCTCTCGAGCCGCGTCCGATAGCAAGTTTACTTTGAAACGTTTTCAGCTTTCCTTTCGACTACGAGTCGAAATAGAAAAAGGAGGATCAGAATTCTTAATTAACGGGATGGAGAACGCAGCATCCGAAGAAGAATCATTTCGACGACGCTTAAACGCACGAAGAGAAATGCGACAGGACCGAAGTTCCATAATGAGTGTACTCTATCGAGGTATAACGCTAACATTCCAAGCAATATAATCTTCCCGCATGCAGCAAAGTTAATTCCAACCCCGAATTCTCTCATGAGATGCGGGTGACCACAAAGATTCTTCGGAAAATGTCCTCCTGAGTATTCGTTACCCGTACACATCGTCTTTAGACACTCGATATTTTCACGTTCGCGATGCCTATTATTCGCGAGCGATATCGAATCGATGGTTTCGCATGCTCGTCGTATAAATATTACACTTTTACCTTTCGTATCTACGTAACTCACTGCGTGCACCAATAATTTCGCGACTCGCCGTACTATGTTACCGAACCGCTCGGTAGAAAATCTTATCACCTTTAGTTAACGCGTTAGCACTCGTGACGAATCGGGATTCGACGAAACCTCGTCTAGCTAAAATGTGACACACGCATCCGATCCCCTTCGATTTCCTGCGGTAAATGGTCCGACAACGGATATTCGACGAACGGATTAACGAGATATTCGCGCCAGTTCGATTGCTCGTTTACGGAGACGATCGCACGCTTGTAAAACGCGAAACTCGTTCTCTACGAGATTCGCAGCTCTACGCGCAATTTACCTCCCCCTCCCCTTGGCTGCGGTAAAGCACTTTACACCGGGGCCCCGGAGCCGTTTTATCGAATTCTGATCTCCTCCTGGCTCCTCTGTCCTTCACCGCCGCTGAATGTGATCCGACTGATAGGCAAACACGATGCCAGATGTTGGGCCAAGGCAATTTGCGCAACGATCGATTTATGACGGTCATATACGTGCACGATGTTCGCTGCTTTTCCTGTTTAATGGAGCTCCAATAAAGTCGTTTCTGGACGCGGCGATCGCGGATTACAAGAGCCGTCCGCAGGGGCTGGCTTTTTGATGAAATTTTCGAGAGGTAAGCCGACGATCCGGAGACGATACCATCTCGAGTATCGTGTTCCAACCAGCGTTATTTATGAAAATTGAATATTTCGAGGAAGCTTAGTTTCCGATAAACTCCAGCGTCGAGAGTCCTGCGCCTGGACGATTTCTTGTGACGAGTCTGTGATAAACAGACCAACGCTTCAAACTGGTCACGTTTTTCAGAACATCGTCGATTCAGCGCGTATCAAATTCTCTCGCTTTCGATAGTCGAAACGTTTCAACGAATATTTTACAGGCAATATGTAACGACATCGATATCTCACGTCTAAATTAAATGGCGAGCTTAATATTTCCAAATAAATGTTTCGTTATAAATATGTACATGAATAGACTTCACGCATATATATATATTTATGAAGAAAAGATTTCTTGGACGATCTAATAGAAGATGTACCAAATTTCACGCACTCAGAGCCATCTCGATGCACAATGCGCAAACAGGAATCGCGTCACCTTAGACACTGTAACTTCGAAACCGTGTTTGTTTGTTTCTTTATTTTATCAGTGTACGTCATCTATTTTACGTTCATTATAAATTCAGTCTCGTGACGTTTACATTGTTTTACATCAACCTTCAACTTCTTGCAGTACGTTACATTACATTCCTTACACGCTTGATGTACTGTAGCTACAATCGAACATACATACAGACCCTGAGGGCGTTGGAACATGTACTTCATCATAGCGAAACTTTCCTACTTTCCTCGTATGTCAAGTTCGCGAGCGATTCCGAAGGAGTGATAGATCGCCGAAATCTTGATCCCGTCGATTCCACGATGGAAATCCGTCAATGTCGACGGCCTCAGGGAATTTCCGTGATTCCCCCAGTTCGACACGGATACCTTTTCCCCTCCTTCTCCCCGGTTCACCTCCTTTCGGGACATTGTCTTAGATGCTGCGAGAAGATACGACCTGGAAGGTGTAATGGATCGCCACACGACCAGCCGCCCCAACCCCCGTAAGGAACACAGCCAGAGATCGGTCAGATTACAGAGAAGCAGGGCATAATGTCCAAACAGTTGCTCGTCAACAACCGTCTAACGGTCCTACAAAACGTCTACCATTGCCGATCGCATGGCCGACAGTCGAATTCCTCGAAGAGTGGAGGATCGAGACCTGAAATCTTCACCATGGAAACCGTTACGGGGGTAAGGCATGAGCTTTCACGACAACAACCGATGTTTATGTCTACACGGACCTGGTCCGAGAGTAAAACACAACTAAACTGACCTCAATTGAACGTCATTTATCCATCATTTCATCTCGAAAGAAGACACTGGTATCAAGTTGATAAATGGCAGGATATAGTATTGCAAGACGTATAAATCGTTCACGCGTTCGAACAATGTACATTGTTTTTTAAAATTCCCGTAATAATATAAATTCGAGCGTTGCGATGCATCGTCAGGTTTTTGGAAAAGTAGCGAAACGGTCCTGTTTAATAAAGCTCTTTAATTAATTAATTCTTCCCTCATGTCCCACTCATCCATCCTCGCAGTATATAGATATAGAAACGACGTCCGATTGTTTTCGGCAAGGAAAAGTGCCCAATCCATGGAGCTTCCACGCACCCCTAATAATATTGGCAGAAAGCGCTAATCACAAGGCAGGAAATGAATCCTCGGAATATAATGCATCAGCCTGAATTATCCCACGGTCGAGGCCCGATGGATATTCGATTTCGGTAGCCGGCTTGCGTCCGTACAAACTTGTTGGACGAAAACGATGAGACGTGGATCCGCGAAAAGACGTGCCACGCGGTGGGTGTGTGCGCGGTGGGACGGAGAAGTTCGCGAGCATAAGCACGGAAAAGAGATGCAGGGTCAGAAGAAGCAAACGAGCTGTGGAGAATGGGAAAAGGACGGAGGCATCTCGGTCGCTGAAGGGAAGAGCGGCGAAGGAAGATACAGCGGCGAGGGCGGAGGGACGAGAGACACAGAGGGAACTTGTTATGCTTTGAGAGATATGGCGGAGGCCTGCGGAATACATAATTTTGTAAAGACAAAAATGCTGCGGTCGTGCCTCGGTGGAGTCGCATTTTTCCTTGTTTCACGAAATGTTCAGGCTCGCCTTCCCTCCCACCCCCTCTTTTCCGTTCGTGGCCTGCTCCTTGTCCAAGCTGTTCTCTCCGCATCATCCCTCTCCCGTTCCTCCCAGTAATGCGCCGCGGAATGAGAAACGTTTTGTAAAAAATGTATCCGCATCTTCACAGCGCCGACTCCAGCGGTCGCATTGCTCGGGCCGCGTCGTGTGCGTGTTACTGAAACTCGCCGAGATGAATTCTGATACCCGCGGTTTGCCAATCTAAGGATCTCTCGATGACAGCCACTCCGCGATCGGTCCGCGCAACGTTCTCTCAACGCGTGGGAAGGGATGCGAAGTCGAACACCATTTAATCGATCTTCGTTGGGTGGACAAATCGAGATTTCTTGACATTCTACTGCCACGAATGCTAAGCTCAGATTGATTTCGAAGATGAGATCTCTAATTTGAGACTTGAAAATCGGGTCGCCTTTACCTCGTTGACAATCATTTTATTGACACTTCGAGTTAAAAAAAAAAAAATGACTGCGTTGAACGTAGTGATGATCGAGAGTCACCTTTTGGAGAATTTATATTTATTTTAGCTCTCTCGAAATCGTTTGGTTGCCACCTATCGTCAACGTTGTCTGCGCGTGATACGGAGGACATCTCGGTGGAAACAAATGCAGAATTAACTAGCGTTGTTGTTGCACGCTGGGAAACTTTGCATTCCTCCATCCTCCGCTCGTTTCCTGCTCCTGCGCGTGGGATCCGCCGGTTGTCGGGATCCGTGATCTAAAGGACACAGATTCTACGGTAATAATTTTCAAACTGAGATATCGCCGGGGTCATAAAGAACGACGGAACTATTGTCTCGAGGACAAAATGTGGCCAATAAGTGGTCGACTATGAAAATAGGCGAAACGTGCGTAACGGTCCTTCGAAGGGAAAAATTTCCATAAACTCCCCCGGTCCTTTCGTGTGATTTCCTAGTCCCTTCTTCGTCGCTGGATGCTGTTCGCCCTTGTCCCCTCTTACTTTCACGCATAGTTGAGATCCCTAACTGATTTTAGTGGTTTCCCTTTGACTTTTTGACGTCTTACAAGGGCCGACAGCCATTCAAATACTTCTGTAACCGCGTGCCGGGCCTGTCGCCGCTATACCTAACCTCGGCCAACTCCCCGAAGCTTCGATTCTCTCTTTAGCTCTCTGTTTCTCCCCTTCGACGCTCTTTTTCCTCGTGGACTTTGGGGATACCTTTGCTCCCGATTACAAATGCAAAACGCTGCATTTACTATTCTTTTTTTTTTTTGATTATGTAACACAAAACCTAAGTACTTCAGGACGATAGTTAAATTATTTAATCTTCAAGACCCTCGAGACAAAATTTATTTCTGAAGCCGTCGCGTTAAACATCCCTTAAGAAAAGTTTTGGTTCGGCCCAACGACGATCGAATTATCGTGAATCTGTCAGCTGTAAATTTTCCCAATAATTAGAAGCAAACGAAAGAGGACACCCCAAGCGACGCGCAAAACAGCGACCTCGGTACTCCGGCGCGTCTCAATTTCCTCAAAAGCATAACTTCGGTTCAAGCGACGATCCCCGAAAACTAGGATCGAAGTTTTCTAGGTCAAACCCTCCACGGTCACGTGACCCAGTTCTATCCAGATTTAACCGACACCTGCATCCCTGCGCCTAGAGAAGATTCGGAGCCTGGTCAAAGTGTTCGTGAGATTCACGGAACCGCGAGGCAAGCTCGCAACCGTGGAGTCGCATTCTGGCACGTATAGCAGTTTTCAAGATGGGTATTTGATAGGATGCGGACACGTAGGCTACGTATACGCGGCGACTCCGTAGATTAGGATGATATAATTACGACATTAACATAAGTCACCGGGCAGGGACGGCCGTGGAATAGTAATCGTGTCGAACACGTGTGCGCGTCATCGCTGTTTCGTTTTACTGCACTCTGTTCCCGGGGACACTACCGTTTCCTCGAGTTCACGTGCGCTTGCTCGGCCATATCCTTCTCCTAAATACTCAGAAATTTATCACGATCCTTCCAAGTGATGCATGACCGGACTGCTTTCCGAATTCCATCCATTTACCCCGCTATCGTCGTGAATCTCCGCCGTCGATCGATAGCGAGGTTCGATCGGATTTCGCAATCGGGGTTACGTTTCCTTTCGGACCAGATTTAGGTAAATTAAACGTCCTCCAAGGTTATTACTGTTTTACATCAGAATTTCGTACGACGATAAAGTCCCCAAGGTCCCGTGTACGTCGACGGAGTGGCGCCAGTAGAATCGGATTGCAAACTCTTTCTCTTTTTTAAAAACGATTACAGCGACCGCGGCAATAATCCGTCTTGAACGTTTATTCCCGCAACCGCGGATAAAGAATTTCACCATGGGTCAAAAATGTCCCGGGTTGCGCATCGCGACCCGTCGTCAAATATTCCGTCATCCAACAGTTAAGCATTCAACGGTAGACAAAGGAAAAGTGGAAGCAAACCTCTTTCACCTGTTGGCCTGTTTCGAATGCGTCTCCAAATTCCCGTGAAATTCGCGATTCAAATGTTCCCCCGGGGGGTACAAAGAAAAAATCCGTTCCGCAACAGTCGACGAGGGTAAAAAAAAAAAGAGAGAAAAAGAAAAAAAAAAGAAGCAGAGGCACCGCGAAATCAGGAACCCGGGGCCGGGCACATCGTTCGGAAAGTTGGTGAACTGATGAAGCAGTCGGGCGATCATAAAAGGTAGGCAAGTTGAGCGTTGGCTGATGAAGAAATAAAAGTGTACCTCCGTCTTACTCCGCTTCCCTCTGTCCCGGGTCCCAACCGGTCGGAAGGTAGAGAAAGCACCAGCGATAGGGTTGCGGAGGCAGGCAGATTTCGCTCCCTCTCTCTTTTTCTCTCCCTTTCTGGGTTTATCCGAGTCACCGATCGCGTAGATTCCGAGAAGCAGCCGAAACAATATCATAACTCGTCGACCTCGGGAGCCCAACACCGTAAATAGAAATGCCTGATACCGCGAGGACTCGTTGGCTTGACTGTTTCGTATTCCTCCCGCGCAAACGGGGCTCCACGATAATTATGATGCACCTTGGAGTCCTGCGATCGGTTTTTGATGTCCCCGTGCCGACGAAACGACCTCCGGTACCGGTTCGACCTGATTCGTGAACGAAATCCGTGATTGATCCACGCCGAGATTCCTAGACCCGACGAGATCCGTGCTTCGTCGTCACGTTGCACGCATACCACGGATAATGACGATATCTGCTGGCGAGATTCACGATCAGCTCATCGGGAGTTTACGTTTCTTCGACTTTCGAGCGGACGACAGCCGAGGAAACGAAATTCGACCGTCCAAACTCGTTCGTTCTCCTCAGCGGTCTCTTTGAGTTCGACCAGTTCCGAGGAAAAATTCTACGACCGTGCTCGGCATATTGATAATCGACGAAAGTTCTATTTTTCAGGGAAGAAGTGTCTACAGTCGGTACCATAAATCAAATGGTAGGTTTGATATTCTCAAATAAATTTTTAATAATAATTTAACAATAAAATTGTAGAATATACTCGTCGCTAATAACCTTGCAGTCGATGTGAAGCCTCTATTTTTTTTTTTTAAAAAAGGAACCATATTTCGACTTTTCCATGTGATACGAATGGATTAAATAATGGGTTCTAATTCTATTCAAGAACTACCATTCATTTCTGTCCATAAAAATAAACAAGTTATCCAGGGTGATCTGTCTTAAACGCCACACCCTGCAGGCCCACGCCCTTCGCTACATTAACTAAACTATCGCGTTTAGTCTAACGCATGGTCCTTTGAACGGATACGAAGACAACAGCTCACCAAAACGACAGTCGAAATAGTGACGAACGCTAAACCCGAACTAGTCTAACGAGCGTCTGTCTCGCGACAGCAACCATAACCAAGACAAAGTTATTGAATGGAAACTGGATCGCTTTGGTCATCCTTTCAGGGATTTTCGTTCCATTGATGACTTTATCCGTTCTCCGCCGCCCGAATCTTTTGACATTCGTCACGGATTGATCCGGTTGGCTACCATCGCCTAGCGGGACGAAGAATAGACACTAGAACCACGGGCTCTGCTCGCTTAATCCGCGAATCGAAGCTTTCATGCATAATTCATGGCTGCGCCTCCACCTCCCCAGACCGCTGCGCGGCGTCTTTTGAATCGGAAACTTTTGGAATTCCCTCCCGACGGGAAATTTATCGCGCTTACGGCATTTACGTCGCCGAGAAAACTCCGCGTACTGTAACTTCCCGTTGGCTGGAAAAAGAGGAACACGCAACACTCTGTAAGATCTATTTTTTTTTTTTGTTTTGTTTTCATTAAATTTGTTTTTCCTCTGGAAAACACGTTTGCGCAAAGAAACTCGGCGAATGAAGTACATCTCCTCTGCACCCGAGGTGCATTCAATTGTCGAACAAAGTACCATCGTCATTCAGGGGGATCGTCATTGAAAAGCGGCACTCTGTAAGACCTGTATTTTTCATACCTCCTTGGGCAAAATGTATCATAAAGAGTATCTTGAGCAATGAAATAAAATCCCTTTTGTAGCGAGATACAAGTCGCGAGAGTCTTCGAAAGCCATCCTGGCTGAAAGGTGCGCGCTCCGTACTCGATAAGGATGATGACAGTGGCGAGGAGGCATCGAGCTGCTCGAACCTAGGGCTTTCTCGCGATATTAAGTCACGCTACGATTCTTACTCTGCCATCTGTGCAATACTTTCATCTATCGTTCTACTTTACTCCAGTTCACTCGTTTTGCCCAGTTCTTCGTTCTTGTTCGAACGAAATAAATAGAATAATCAATGTCGATGTCATTTAGAAAGTTCGTTTGAAAGAGCGTTGATTCCAAGTGTCCAAGAAACGCTGGTGACGATCGCTAGCGTAGCCATTGTTGCAGCGAGCCTCTTCCCCGAGCGTGGCTAATGGATTTATGGTCGCAAAATTCACCGACCAAACATGTCTCGCCTTCGTACAATTTCGGAGACGATATTAGCATTAGAGAGACGAGTGCAGTTGCCCTCTGGGCAAGGTATGGCCCAGGTAGATCATCCTACGCGTTGCTCCAACAACGACAAACCACACCCGCCTTTGGACAATGGGTGACGCACTACACTGTGGTCCCACTCGCCTCCCCCTTTCTTGAATTATGGCTTAGGTGGTCCCCGTGCGCCGTTTTAACTATCGTTCGACCACGATCCTCTAGATCGACGATCTTCGTGCCTCGTGTTTTTGCGAGGGCTCATCTGCGAGGCAGGTAGATGTATCGAGAAATCAATGTCGCAGAGAATCAGGTAGAACGGGATGCTTCTTGGATTATTTATCGAATGACGTCGAATCTGAAACCTTTGCCTATTATGCTGCGTAAAAAAAAACGATATCTGAGATTGCGTCTATTTTTCTTCGACCCATTTGCATCTGTATGTATTTAGCTTCGAAGTGTGACTTTAGTTCAGTTTATTGCGAAACAACCTACAAAATTACAAGTCGTATAGATTAATAGCACGCCAGGCCTACCAGTGATTGTGCAATTACCGCGATAATGATTTAGGACCACTTTAACATTAAATGTCATCACTTTCAGCTTATAGATTGTTGTGCATCGCTTGAGATTAATGAGGTTGCGTGGCCATTAATCGCGGTAAAGTCTTTTCCAGAAGATCGCGCATTATGATAGATGACACACCGCGGGAGTGTAAGATATATCCAACAAAATACATAATTGCGAACATTTTTCAGCGATATGCAATTTTTCACTATTAGAACGAAGATAAATTCTCGCCAAAGTCTCTTTTGGCGTTCACTAATAGAAATGTCGAAATTCCTCCGGAGTGACGTACCCTGTAAGGCCACTTTTACGAGCCATTTTTTACGATGACATTCACGTAAATGCAAAAAAATTCTTCAAAAATCTTGTACCAATCGGAAAGTTTGATATTCCTAAGATGTCCTCTCACAGGATTGCCTAAGTTTCTTCGACCCATGAAAAGTTTCCCTTTGCACAAGAAGAAAAGGCAACTTTTCGGCGAGCCCAAGCAACTCAACGTCAATTTGGCATCGTCATTCGGTAGCGTGTTTCCGTCAACCCGTCAGCCTCGCGTCGACAGGCGAGTGTCCACCGATCCGCACAATAAGTCAATCGGCGGATCGATCACAAGTAGACAAGACCTCCAGCCGCGCGACGCGAAGCTCCTGACAAATGATTCTGCCGATACGATGCCTCCAGCCGGAGCCAGTGACGTCTTCATACGAGCGGTGGTCGTTCCCCGATGCTTGTCCGTCACACAAATCGCCTAACCAGCCTTACAGGATGTCACCGATTTATTTTACGAGATGGCCCATCGTCCTGGGCGCGGCGCGGCCCCCCCTGTTCACGGTTATATTGAGTTCTTACGCGACGCGTCCCACGGACGTTTGATACACGAACACGTATCGATGGTTTATTGGGATCCATTACCTTTCCACGGGGTCTATATGTCCTGCGGAGGAACGCGGCTCCGAATATCGATACAGGTTTCGGCCCCGGGGCCTCTGGGACAAAGTGGAGAGAAATAAAAAAAGGAAAGTCATAAGGCATCGCAATCACGTTCGACTCCGAAGATCGAATGCTGAGATACGAGGAAGATTTCGAGCGGGCTTCCTCGGTTCGGTGATACCGCTCGGTCCCTGCCCGTCGTATTTTTCTCTCGTAGCAGAGATCGTCCTAAGAGACTGGCTGATTATTTGTCCATAACGTTGGCTGAAATTAGATTACTTCTGACTTTGTCCCTGGACGAGTTGGAGACTGGTGGATGGCCGGATTAGAAGGTTGGGAGCTGGTAAGGTTCAACCAATCAGCTGTGTTTGATGTTTATATCTGTCATCGTTGGAAAGGAGATCGTCACAGCTGTCTGGTTAATGAATATTGTCTCCTTTTTCCGTGAGTGGGAAAATGAAACATTCCTAGCAAGAACGACGAGAAAGTGTTCCAATGTTACAGGCACTGTTGGAAAGCGGTCTTCCAAGCAACCCTGAATTACCTGCAGCAATTAGAAAATTACGTCAGTTCGAGGTGGGTGCGATTCATCATCGTGTTCGAACAATCGACCTGTCGAATCCCTTTGTAGCGGACCCTGTGTCTCCTACATTGCTCTGGATTTCGTCGCCACTTTACCTGACTCGTCAGGTAAGGGAATCGTTTGAAAATTGCGAAAGCTGCGGTGGAAAGGCTTCCCCGAGGAACGGGGGGTGTAACTTTCGCCTGGTAGGAAAAATTGCCGAGCATAATTCACTCGTGCATCCCTGCGGGGCACCTGACTCGATGGCTAGGTCGATATTCGTCCAGGCTTCGAGAAACGCATCGACTATCGAAGCCATTATTTAAAAACGTCTCTGCTCACGAGCGGGGTTACGGCAGGTGATTTTTGACTATATCGCGCAGCATCAGATTCAGGCGAAGACTAATCGAAGTCTGATTTAAATTGACTTAATGTCTGTATGAATAAAACATAAAAAATTCAACTGCAATTTGCAAGACGCTCTTTAAAAAGATAGAAAATGGAACTTCAAATGGATCGTCGTTTACCGTAACATCGTCGACACGGTTGATTATTTGTCGAGTTTTAAAATACGTCTGTTGACTTTAATTCATGCGCAGTCGAGAACTCAACGCCAAGAATACAATTTTCTATTTCCACGAGTTTAAACGATGTCTCGCGATGCAATTTATCCTGTCGACGATTCTTCTTTTGGGGTATAGTTTTACAAAGTAAATTTCTGATACATTTTTTATGTAGTTCTTCAATTGAAGCAGAGTTATATTCGTCTAGAATATCGTTCCTGATGAAAACGTACATCCCTCGGTCACCCACGCGACATTTTCGCTATCGACGCGATGATCTAACCGTCTTACGCGTCGATTTTCAATCCCATCCAGGAACATCGCGACGGTGGCGTCCCAGCCGCAAGAAAAATTGATACGTGGGCCCCTAATGGCCCAACAAAAACGGACCCAACAGGGACGCGACAACAAAAGCGTATGCATATTATGAACGAGGATGGACGAGGCGAAGGAAGAACGGATGCCAGAAATATATTGCCTCGGTGCACCCACTCTCTAATAGTTGCACACGTGGTCCAGACGTAGCCCGCGAGGGGAGGGCCAGGAAGAGCCAGAAAAAGCGCGGAAGGGGGTGCAGAAGCGTCGCGAAAGAAACGGAGACGCGACGGTGGAGGGAGCGAGACGTACGAAGAAAAACAACGGAGACCGAGCGAAGTTGAAAAACGGAGGTGGAGCGAAGAGGAAGAGGTGGCAAAGTAAGAAAAAGGAGAATGAAGTTGCGAAGCTCGCGCATCCCTCCTTTTATTTGCCTTTGTGACGAGGAGCAAGCGAGACCCTGCACGACAGAAAATTAGTAAAATCCGGCGGGTAGCGCGTGGAACTGTCTGTCCCGGTGCCCAGCGTCGGATTTATAAGGAGCGAAGCCACGATTTATGTCGGGGCCCTGGTTATTTATCGATTTCGATGGTGCACGCGATATCGTTGCACGGATATCGATACGTTCTTGCCTGGAACGGCGAGCCTGGGTTCAGTATTTCTTCCTTTCTCTCCTTCTTTTCCGTCTTCGTTCTATTTCCACCTGTATCCCTTTTCCCATTTCGGATTTTTCCTCCCCTATAACAATCTGAACTTTGTCCGTGTCAGCAACAAAAGGAAAATTGGTCGACTGCTGTGAAATGAAATTTGGTAATTTAACAAATATTCTTTTCTTCGTTTGCGATCTGTAAACCGTAACCGTAGGAATTAAAGCGTACTCATCATCTTGTTTGAAGGCTCCCTTCTTCCAGCGAAACCATCCGTCGCCATTTTCTACGATAGATTGATGCCATAAACGGGAGCAGCTACGAAAGACGAAAGATCGGGCCGATTACTCGCAGTGAACGGGGCGCAGTGTTAGGGTTGGGAGCGGTTTGCCGTGCAATTATTAATTCCAGGAAATCGATAAGCTCAAAGAGGTTCCTCCTGGAGCCGTGCTTGTAATTATTGCCAGCGGAGTAGCAGGAAGAAGAAGAGAGCAAGGAGCAGGAGGAGGCCTTCAAAGCACAATGCCACCCTCTAATCACGCATCGACTTATCGGCGAGGCGAAGACTGGGGATCGTGTTTTACTTACACCTCGGGTCCTCAGACTTTGAACGCCAACTTCGAGACAGTCCAGCAGGCTATGCAGGACCTGAAACAGGTGAATAAATCCATGATCCTTACCTGTTCCAAGTTTCAGTAATTTTATTAGGAGGACCGGAAAATAGTGACGTTTCTGCGAACGTCGATACTTGTTTATTATTTATCAGCTCAGCTGTGTACCGATCGATTATTATTGATCAGGTATTAAAAATTTGCACGCTCGATGGCAAAAGATTGTTGATAACGAGGACGATTGCATAATTGATTAAACACAAAAACATATTATTTGAACGGTATATGACGCGTTCATTGCACAAATTAACTTCACAAAACAAAAAGTTGAGAAATGCGATCAAAATGGCTTCTGAAATAAATTGTATATTATTCAATGGCCAAAAAAATTGTGTCGTTTGATGGTGGTAATCTTTATTATTCAGGAAAGTTATTACAAATATAAAAATGTATGGCTACGCCAGCTGCTTTGACACTTAAGTGCAGCGAACGGCTCGTATATGAATTAATTATGGCATACATCGGGTAGCAATTGTTTCTCCCTGTAGACAATTCGCGACGTTAATTAACGGGTCGATTGCAGTGTCTCGTTAAAAATGCCTAAAGGTAAATCTCTGGTTTATTATCCGGAACGTTTAGCTTTTTATGAAGCGGCCAGGCAGACCCTTCGATGGCTCCGCGCCAAGCTGCTACCGCGTGAATAATGCGTATTTATGTGTATTTTCCAAGGGTTGTGAAATTTAACAATGTCGACGTATTTTCGTCGAACACGATTTTGCTCGAGTGCAAGGGGTTAATAAAAAAATTCGTATTGCATCATCAGTAACCTCTTCTCAGGAACAACTCTTCTTGAACTCTCGGAGCATCCAGAGGACTGATCGATAGACAAATGAATTAGAAAATGTTCCGAGACGCGAAGGGAATCGTAAAGAGACCGCGCTACCGGAAGGCAGCTGATAGCGGCGGAGATATCGGTCGCAGTACGACCTCTAGGAACGAGGCTCTGACCACGGTGGGCCCTGTTCTCTGTGGCTGTGGCATGGTGTGCCCTATAAGAAGTGATCGTTACTGCACGCCGCCCTATAATCTACACGGGCTAATGACGTCCATTACGTTACTGCGCGCCTTGGACCGCTCGCGTCGTCCGCTCGCTTGGCCACGGTCCCGATACGCGACTCTGTGTATTCTCGCGCCGGTACCGCAGCAAAGAACACACGGAACACACAGAGGATTCCGCGCTCTAGACCAGTTCTCGCCGCGTAACAGCGCGGACCACGCGATTCCTTGAATGATTTTAATTTTCTATCAACCCCCTCGCCCTCTTTCTTCGACCGTTCTTTCTTCCAGCCAAAGTCTCGTTCCTTTGATCCGGATGTAATCGCGTAACGCGCTGCTACGAGGGTTCTAGCCCCTTCGATCGGTACAGTTGTCTCTCGCTTATGTCATTTTTATGGATCGCTTACCCCACGACGGCGGCGCCTTTGCGGCACCATAATGGGCGCTGAACTTAATGCTTCGACACAAAACAGCTCGTTTTAATTCATCCGTGTGTCTGGCGTGCTACGCGTTAAAGGCGGCGCCTTTCTAGGACGCCCCGCGTCCTTTGAACTCGCGTTTCGATGAACAATCGACATCGACGCGTACCTCGCCACCCCTGAATTCTGATCTACAAGGGTGGAGAAATCTTTCGATTTACACGTTGTTGACCGGTCACGAGTTAACTCGCGTGTGCACTTGCATTTTCTATTTCTCATCCATTGCATTATCCTTTTTCCTCATCGTGTTGTGTATGCAAAATATTTCTAAGTATAAAATATAAATAAAGTCTATTTACGTACAATTACGAAACAATAGCCGGTGACACGAAGTCGTTTCTGTGTAATGTGTTAATTTGACACTTCATAGGTGAAGGCGAAGTAACCCCACGGGAATCGCGAGAATCCTGCAAGAAATAAAAAAAAAAGTTCGCGATCAGCCCGAACCTCGCGGCGCGCATGACGCGACGATCGATCGATCGGCGGATGCGAGAGGAAGCGAAGGGTTGAAATCGGAATCGAAAGGGTCGAACACGCGGTGGAAAGAAGATTCGTTTCTTCCCTCGTCAAAATGACGGACTGGGCCCTGAATTGATCGTCCACTAACCTAATGGTTCAACGGAGGGCAGTGTCTTTCTTTTTCTACCTGGTTCGCTTCGCTTCCACGCCCTGCTCCATCGTCCCCCGACAGCCATAACTCGGTCGAGGGAAACAGAGGAGCGCGCGCGAGCGAAATCTGTGTGTGGCCGCGCGCAGGCATGTATAAATACGCGAGGAGAGCCGCGTATAACAAGTTATGGCAGATAAATTTATAGCATCTCCAGTGAAACGCCATTACTTTAAATGCACCCCTCTCCGGGGCCGAGTGCGCTATCCTCCGCGATCCTTCTTTCTGCCTCTCTTCCCCCCCCTCCCCACCCTCTCTCTCTCTCTCTCTCTCTCTCTCTCTCTCTCTCTCTCTCTCTCACTCACTCACTCACTCACTCACTCTCACTCACTCACGGGCCGTCCGTGGTATCGGCTTTTACGATTTTTAAATAGCCCGCGCGAATGCCTTCGACGTTGCAGGAACCGCGCCTTTTGTCCGGCCTCGATCTACGGATTTCAATGATCACCGTGGATCTCTTCCCAGTCGCTCCGCCAGTTGCGATTTTACGGTCGGTGCTACAACGCGAGCTGAAACGTTCTCGGATATCTCGATGCTCACGGTTCTCCAAGCCGCTTTAGCTCGCGCGAGTTTTTGCAACGTCGCAAACGATTTCAACTTTGTTGCGGGTTGCTTCGTTCCATCGTTTGGTTTATCTTGGCCGATAACAGCTGCGACGCATCGATGTCTTTGCAGGTGCTCGGGGTCTGTCTTCGACTATAATTTTCAGGACGAGGATCGCGAAGGGTTGCCTAAAGGGTTGGAGGCTATCCAACACCTGTTTCTAAGTGCTGTTGCTAATATATTAAAACAACACGTTTTCCTGTAACCAGACGCGATGTTCACGCCTCTAGCTCTTGTGTAGGCTTGATACACCTGTGCTTGACTCGACGATTGCGTACAAAGTTGTTAGTTGCGACAGGCTGTAATTGCGGAATTTTTGAAACTTCCGATTTTGTTGGTTGTTTGTTTTTACGCGTTAAGAGAACCTTCAACACGTTCCGTGCCACGTGTACCGTTGGTGGAGAAATATTTACTTAATTCGCTGAGAGCATGTATTCTACGTGTCACGTAGTCTACCATTGTGCTTTTAACATCGTTTTCTATACCTCTCCTTGATTTTTGATTCGTCAATGGGAATATAACAAAAAAAACAAAAAAAAAAAAGACACCAAAGATAGAAGTACAGCACATGTATTTGAAGGAAATCGCAATGGGAAATTCTCCGACAAAGAAAGATAAAGTTGCGTCGACGCTTGGAAACCCACCCCCATTCCCGTCCTCCACGAGACGATCAAAGTTCAACCTCCATAATCTGGCCTAATCATGGCCCGGTGCCCCGAGTCGCTAACTTCTGTGACGTGTGCCAAGTCGTGGCGGGGATTCAAGAACGTTGGGGAGAACAGGGGCTGGACGGAACTGGAGGGGAGGCTGGCGGGGGTATCAGTATCGCTGCGAGTAGGTTGCCAGGCGGGAATAAACCGTTTATCCCATATTATAATTAGTTAAATTCTTCGGGACGTGGAGGTGTCTTTACACGTCAGTCAGCCCACTTCGCTTCCAGGCTCATCCACCCCCGTCCCCGTCATTCCGTCTCCTCCCTCAACGGCACGATCATCTCCAGCGCAGACGAGCCAGCCGTTCCGACTTAACTCGTTCGCCCGGCCAGGTCGAGAGGGGATACGTAAGATATTAAACTATCTGAAAATTAGTTAAATCTTGTTTAAAAGTTGGCTGGCGAAGTATTTGCTGCCGGAGAAAATCGACAGCGGCTGCTGCAATGCGGCTGCGATCTGACGCAGTTCCGTGGACAAATCTACGAACATTGTTCGCCATCGGTGATTCAGGAAAATAAAATGAGAGAATGTACGTGGGATTCTTCTGACGATGAGAGGGTGGAATTAAGACGTACCATTAAATTAAAATAGAATTATTTAATTAAGGATAAAGAAAGGTTTCGACACCGAGGTTTCATTTTTCAACCGAATGAAAGAATATTTCACTCGGTACTAAATTGAACGATGCATGAAATAATTGTACATCATTGCGTATAAGAACTATATAAAAAAGTTTGAAAACGGTCACTTAACCGGTCGTGGTGGGTTTCGTATTAAGACACGGTTGTTGCATCAATACAGACTCCTTGTCTCTCCATTGTCTTTCGCCTCGTCACGTGCATTTTCACATCTTCCGGTCGTTCCTTCGTTTAGTATGCTTTTATACTCAAGGAAATGCTGTGGAAAATCCAAATGCTTCTTCGTACACAAACAAAGCTGAACGTTCCTCTACGTATGTTATTCCTCATCGCAATTCGATCGTCCAAGCCACGATGTTTCCCCTATAAAACGTACCTACCCTTTAAATGTATGCGTTACCGTGAGATGCATCCGTGGCTCGCAGTTCAGAAGTCACCGATACGCAATAAAATAGAACTCAAAGCCGAACCCGATCGCCGCCGCTCTCCGGGGGCGTGATAATTTATTCCAAGGTTGCGCCCGGTTGAAAATCGAACAGTCCGTTTGCCGTTGAAATCGGAACGGCGAGGAGGATGAGCCGAGCACGCGTGTAATCGAGAACGTCCAATTCCGAACGAAAGATTAACACGGTATTATTATTCTGACAGGATTTTAATTTCGTCCGCGGTCGAGCAATACACCGGCCGTGAGAAGTTCCCGTTCGGTTTTTCGGTGGAACTGACACGGGCATCAGGTCCGGGAGGTGGGTGTATCGATATTGACGAGGGTGCAGTCCGCGTGACGTTCCGACCCGAGAGGGCCAGGAACACCCCACGGCTCGTGTCTCAGCGGGGGACGGTCACAAATTATAACTGCCGGACGTGATGCTAATCTGGAGAAAGTTTGGAAAAGCAGAGCTGATTGATTCTAATTTATACGAGACGCGCCACGGCGGACCACTGCGCTAAATCCCCGGGAATCTCTGGAATCGGCTGCGGGGGTACGTTCAGGAATTCGAACCACTTTCTTGCGTCTTCCAGGGGATGAGTCACGGCTTCTGTTTTATTCGTCTGTAATCGCTCGTCACTCTGACGATTTCTTGAGAAAAACATCTCCGCGTATTCTTTCCGTTAAAAAATCCAAGTGACCCCTTCTCATCGAATAATCAAGTCTAAATTCTGAGCAATGTCGTACGTTCTGTTACAAAAATATATGTTCGGAGCGACGTCGAGGAATCGACTCCCTCGTCGATGAGGTCTCGAATGTCGGCCTTGGATCGGTCTCCTGTTCCTTCTAGCCTAACACAGGATGGATCGAAGGTCACTCGATACGCGCGGGTCCGAAATCGAATGCGTTCATCGGACAGGTATTCCAATGAGACAAACAGATCGAAAGAGAGAAAGGCTGGAAGATGAAGGAAAAAGGACGACGGCGCGAGGAGATGTAGACGGATGGCGTGCTACAATCGCAGTCTTATTTCTCGTCTACGAACGCTACCAGGGAAGCTACCGGAGCCCTTTGCCTGCCAGGGCGTAGCCTGCAGGCCCGATCATTACCGACATTGTCCGCTAATGGATATTTATGAATGCACCAATCAACGCTACCACTACCGGGCTTCAATGCAATCAGAATCGATTATATAGATTCTGACCACAGATGCAACCTTCGATCGTCCTTGCGAGGCTCATCGGCTCTTTCGAACATGGCTGCTTACGTGGGCGGTCTTCGAGGAGCTTCGTGGAATCGGGAATCAGCGGCAAATTGTTGGGGTTGCGATTGTGACTGAGACCAGTCCTCCATCTTCGGTCCTCCTTCTCGATCACTTTCTGGCGTCGGATGACCAACGCAACTAATCAGAAACATTACAAAGACCAAAACATCCAAATTCGGTTCCTAGTTCCTCA
This sequence comes from Hylaeus anthracinus, assembly GCF_026225885.1. Lineage (NCBI taxonomy): Eukaryota > Metazoa > Arthropoda > Insecta > Hymenoptera > Colletidae > Hylaeus > Hylaeus anthracinus. The sequence goes on from NW_026534347.1 coordinate 3,195,687, forward strand.
CTCATCCTGTACTTCGTACCCTTCCTTGATCATACTGTCCTTAACATTACTCATCACACATAAAAGGCCAGAAAAGATCAGTGTTGCGAGTTAATTCCTTTCGCTCGGAATCTGAATCGTTTCATTTTTCCGTATCTATTCTAAATCATCTTCTCGCCTATCCGATACATCTCTCGTGGCAAAGCTCTAATTAGTTTTATAACACGTCGAATCGTCGACAACTCGCGCGAATCTTGTCCCATGGAGAGGAAGATATTTACGATCAGGCTTCGATCAGATTCTACATGCACGGAACTGGTTCTTTGCACCAATTAGAAAACTCGTTTCTGCGCCAATGCAGATAGGGGTGATCATTTTTTTTTTTTTTTAATCTCGATCCGCAATTAGTTCCGCCGTTGGCTCGCTAATGCTGCGCGCCGTTAAAATGTATCCTACTTCTATTCGGTAAGCTGTTTATAGTTTTCACTGCGTACACCGATCGATACCGCGGATAAACATTGGAGTTTATGTTCTCGTAAGCAGTGCGATACTCGTCTGCGACCTCGTTCTACACGGTGTACCTGAGAACTACTCTGGAATCAACAATTTTTTATTCCAAACATGATTGATTCGACGGATTGTGGGTTTCTCTGTTAATTTTCGGAATAATTGGCTGTTGAATGCACAGTTCTGCGTAAACCACCATCGCGAAAGCATCTTCTCGAAGCGAACCACGTGTGGAATGAATGATAAAGCAACTCTGTCTACGTGCCACTGACAGAAACGTGCAATCACAGTTGGCCAGTGGCGCGAACGTTTATGTTACAAGGAATGATGCACGCTAGAACTTGATTAGTTGATGTAGACTGTTGATCACTCTTACTGTACGTTTACATTGCTGCAACAAGTAGCGGAACGTTTTGGCGTCGATTTTCCTCCAACGCGCGGAAGACAGTTGGATCGTGTAAACCGAATGGGATCCATTTGTGAATTATGTGGGATTAAAAAGTTGATAATATTTCATAAAAGATGAAACGTATTATTATAGAACCAAGGCCTTCTTCGTCTCGAATATTTTTAGTTAAACAAAACTTGAAACACGATATTTATTTGAATATATGTATAGAGTGTTCTCAAAGTTTCAATAAATTATATATATATACATTCTCTTCTTGAGAAAAAAATGTGATCCTAAACCAATTTCCCCCCTTAAGAAAGAGATAACTCCCACCGTGACTGGTTACTAGACGAAAAGAAGAAGCAAAGTGTTGTTCATGGTCGAAAGCGTCAGCCGACAGGTGTCTGCCGATTTATGCGTCAGTTCCAACTGTTTCAAATCTCGCATCTGCGAATTCAAGGGGCCCTTATCGAAGTCCGATTCTACGCGTCTCTAATCCTGTTCGAGCGTGTATCGCGTCCGAAGATCGGCAATCGGTTGGCGTGAAACGCATGAATCGATCGGATTTTCAGGTCCACTAGATGAGAAACCAGTCCCTTCGGTAGTTCTTTTCATTCCTCCCTCCGCATCGACAGATATATCCTCCTGCACGGATCATCACCCGCCGCGTATTTACGGCGCGGATGTGTGGCGGACGCTGGGCACACACGCACGGAAAGTCGTCTGACAATGGCAAGTTACCTGTTGAACATACGGACAGGTGACACCCCACGTTCTTTATGCGGTGTATCCGTTGCGTCGTATTTTATCGGTCGGAAAGTTTGATTTCTCGTCGAGCGTGGCCTACAATAAAATAGTTGGCCGGCTCCCACGCCGATCAGCAGTCAAGTGAGGGCCGGATTACTTTCATAAATTTCTCCCCCTCGGCTGGATCCGTCGATCGCGAGGGAGAGACCCACGAATAATCCTCCTGGCATACCCACACACCGCGCGCGCGTCGCCTCGAAATACTCGCCGCGAATCGAACGAGGAAATTTGTCTAGTTGAGATCCGAGTGGCTATGAAATTGTTCGTGGTTTAGTTCTAACAAATCGTGTGTTCTTTGAAATAAATCCTTAATGCTTGAGGTTGCTGAATTAATGCTGAATTTTTAATTCAGCTTCGAGTAGTAGTTGATACCTTACAGAATATTTATTATAATTTCCACTATTTTTGTATGAAAAAATTACTCAAGCTCGATCGAAAAATTTTTGAAAATACCTCCAAAATTTCTCTTCAAATGATTCTCAAAGTATGTTTTAAAGTCTTCTAGTCTTCCCTCTTTAAGTCATCGTTGACGTATGTTCTAGGAAGACGCTCCGTTTTGATCTCACCGCCCACGCGTTCTTTCTATAGCGAAACAAAGAGCGATCGAACTAATGAGGCTCCGTTCCAGGACCCGTGCGTGTGTCGTAATCGCGACATTTTTAAAAAGTCACGAATGCGTTCGCAGTTCGGCACGCGGTTGAATGCCGTTACGGGTCGTAACACGCCGTGACCACGGCGTGTATAATATCGCGTGTACCTGGCCGCATTGTATGTTTACGAGTCAGCCGGAGGGGCCGAAAGAGAGACTAGAGGCACGCTGGAGAAAGGTGTCGGGCAACACGTGTCTGTATCGACGAGGATGTATCGACGACATCCTCTGCCTTCGGCCATCCACGTGTGGTCGGCTTTGCTGCACCGCGAATCGAGTCGCCCTTCCTTTTTTTTACTCGGTTACGGTGAATTCTCGGTGTTTTCCGTGCTGGGATGGACGGAATTATGTAAAATTGAACACAGAAGGTAGACATTAAGAAGGTAGAGGAGATTAAGATATCAAGAACGCTAGGGAGACGAGGTTCCAAAATACATGCTCCACTTTCTGGAGAACCTCGACGGTCGAGTGACCAAGAGCACTGTCAAATTCGAATTATCGATTCGGTAGCTAAGCAACATCTTCATTTCTTTTTTCCCGATTGGAATTCTCTGTGCCTTCCTTGCCAAGATGGAAGGAAGAATTAAATTCAGAATTAAATTCAGATCCTCTTCCTAAGAGAATCTCTATGATCAACCATCTAAGAAACCTATCTAAAATTATCGATCTACGCAACTTTGCTATCGCCTACAGCCCAGCGATATCCCCCGGTCACGGATTACTACCCTCTAATACGATTCCCTCAAAGCCGGAGGTCCGCCGTAACAGTCCGCGTTTAAAATTTCTATAGCCTCGCTATTTAAGGGGATTATTCCGTCGCGTCCTTATCTTCGAAACTCGCGAGTTACGAGGAAAAGCATCAAGCCGCGAATAAAACTTTATTGTCCACGTTACGCCGTAGACGGGAATCGAAGGAGACCGGTATCGATATCGGTCCACCTCGTCCGTCCACCTGAAACAGAGTGCTCCTCGGCGGCGATCACGCGACAGACACTGTCGCAGGCCGCGTGAAATTCGTAATGCCGAATTTACTATGGCGTCCGCGAGAAATTGGATCCGGATTTAAGATGGATTATACTGATATACGCACGATGTATACGCGCGTTATGGTTGGCTCGATGCGGCTAGAGTGTCAAGTTATAGGGTACAGGAGTACACGCAGAACCGGAGTACGAATAACTCCGCTGGCTGCGTAGCTACCGGCTTTATAGCCAATTCATTTTATACGTTATTTCCCATGAAACGGTCGTTACGCGGAGTCATACGAGTGCGTCCCTACCTTGCGAGGAAAATCCAACTAGCTGCTGTCACGCACTTGGAATTATAGCTGGCTTCGATCAGAAAATGCATTTCTAATGACGAACAGCTCTAGAAACATCGATGGGGGACGGAGAACAATAAAAGTGGTAGGTGCTCCTTTATGAAAAGAACCGAAGGAAATACTTGACGGCTCCCATCTCACAATAGGTCACTCCTCGAACAGTAGCAGAGTCCCATTCAGTCCGTGGGTATCCGATCCCTTTCATCGAGCATTGAACTTTCGTCCAGAGAACCAGACATGTTCCTGGTTTCCTTCAGAAACCGACGCAGATACGGTGTCGGTCGCCAATGACGACGCGGATCGGTGGATTCTGAGGCAGTGGCATCATCAGAATGAAGAACGACTCGGAGGTGTCCACCTAACGTTACTAATGATCCCGTGGGCTCCGTAGAATACATATGGAGCGGCCAGTCTGAATTAAAATCGCTCCGGCTATAGCGACGGCAACCTACCCTTCTCTTCTCCTATGATTAATGGAGAGTTCACACTCAGAATGCACACACAGGATAATTAAGGGGATATATTCTGGCCACCGAGTCCGCGTGTAGTTTGAAGGATGTAACGGGTGACGGGATCGTCAGGTTCGGGTCTCTTCATTGATGGCTTTCGACTACGGATCCATCTATAACGTCAGCAATCAACATTCCTCGCGAAAACTTCCGACGACCTCTCTTCCGACGTTCTCTCTGTCGCGCGGTTGGTAACCGCGCAGCTGCGAGCAAACGAGATTCCTATTTTCTAAAATAACCAGACGCCGGCGCCGTGATAGAGTCATTATCGAAAGACGAGGCCTGAAATGTTTTCAGAAGACACCTGGTATACGACGTTTGGGCGGCAGGCTTTAAGATTCGCCGCATCACGCCGCGGTGGAAGGGCGCCCTAATCATTAATTTAAGGCTTAGGTGTAAACAAACGATGATTTGATAACGTCCAGAGACGCAGGGGCGTCTCTAACGGCTACCGAGCGAACGCAGAAAGGGCGGCCGGGAATCTTCTCTTGATCCATCCACGCACGATGCGTGCTCACCCGGGACAAGGGTTTCGACCTGTAAGTACAGGTGCTGCACTTGCTCGTTAATTATGTATACGACTAGCAAGAATTACAGTCGATTAATTTCCGCTGATGTCCGTTCTCTAGCAGTCGCACACGTTCTTCTTTGACCGTTTTCTTGTTCCACGATCGCGAAATGGCTTACTCGATCCTTGTCACTCGAAGGCTTAAATATTCGACGTTTCTGAGAAAGTAATATCTCTATTTCGCAAGTGTGATTGAATCTATCGATCGATTAGTATTAATTACAAGGCGCGCTTGGTGCGGTGGGAATTTATGATCGATCGACTAATCTGTGACAAATTTGACAGAAAAAGTAAACGTCGTTGGCCTCGCGCACAGGCGTCATTGAACCCACCAACCACGCCAGGGTTTCTAGCGGTGCTAGAACCTTAAGAAGAGGGGTGGCCCGAGGGGGTGATACAAGCCACCGTAACGGAAGGGGGAGGGGGAGATCAGGATGGCGATGCTCCGGGTTAGTAGTGGTGTGTACGGGAGCGAGAAGAGCGCCATTCTTTTGTAAGAAGCTCACATAAATTGCGACACCCAAGAGTTAAAAGCAGTCTTAAATTACGTGCCGTCGACTCCTTGATGAATTGAGTGCTCCCAGCTACCTCCTCCCCCGCTCTAGCCCCTTCCGTTACTTCCTGGCCTCTTCTAGCTTTCTTCGCTAGTAGCCTGCGCGATATTATACATTGTTTTTACGTTCCCGTTTATACCCCGGCCCGAGCCTTTAGCAACCCTACCTTGCCAGGTAACTGGAGCAACTGGTAGTAACGAACAGCTCCTTTATAGTTTTCGAATCTCCATCGAGCAAGGGAGTCCTTGGTTACTTTCCCTTAAAATGAAGGGCAGGGAGTAGTTTCGCTGTAGATTGAACAGAGGAGGCAAGACTGAGATACAGATATTCGGGGGTGAGTTGGCCTCGTGGAGTTAGAAAAAATTGTCGTTTGCTGGTTGGGTGGTACGAAATATATGAATTATATGTTGCTGTATTTTGAAAAATTCTTTCACGAGTTAGAGACATTCGGATCATGATTGAACTAGTTTCAGTCGCCGGCTGTTCGGAGCCCAATTCCGTGGCTCCGCAGAACGCGTATAAATTAGCCCGAAATTCGCGTAAACAAGTTGTATCGCGGGCCGAATCGTGGCCACCAATCACCACAGCTTCTCTTGTCCCGCCGACAATCTCCTTCACCGTGACTACTCCCGGGGCCCCCTCCTGGCCGTAGCTCGTTCCGTGCCACGGCCTTGCCTCCTTTTGTTTTTTAATATCGCCGTGTATTTTATATTTCTGAAATCCTATCTGATCCTCGTCGACTGATTTATATGCACGATGATACACGCGTGCCGGCACTACCAACGAGGGGGCCTCGAGAGAGCAGCCATCATATCTGGGGGAATCATCGGGCAGCGCAAACAGAAAATAACTGGGTTACCTTTAGTTTTATTTGGCGCTGGTTACGTTGGCTATGAAGGGGTCGAGGGAACGCAGCGGCGGAAGAGGAAAGGAAAGGAAAGAAGAGAAACGGAACGGGGGGGCCGAGGGCAGATACGTTATTGTTCTTGGAATGATTCCAAATAAAGATTTCACCGGCACAGTGTGTAGGAACCTGAATAATAAAATTCCGACGATGGCCCAGCACAGCGCTAACCTCCATTTAACTCTGCTGCCGGTTGCTGTACGGGTGTAAAGGCTGCCTCCTCGTAACAAATTGTCCTGTTTGGTTTTACCTCGGACGGCAGCCTTTGAGGCATCAGGAAACGAAACGATCTTCCGAATGCTGACAGAATTAGCTTCCTCCGTCGAGTCTTTGTTGCTGTATTGTCTTACCTATCTCACCGCCAACCGCCTCCAAGGATTTTCTCTCTCCCATCCAAGATTATCATCCGCGAGTCAACGCGATCTCGACCGTTTCAGACATTCCGATTCGGAGCAATCGAAATGTTGGATTCTCGGAATCGGCCTAGCCTAGAATAGATCTCGGTCAGGTACGCTCGGATACAATAGAGAGAAATTAGTTTCGCTAAGTACCCACTTTCCGTCGTTTTGGCCACGAAACTCTGGCCCCTTCTCCGCCAGTGTTCGGCATTAACCGCGATTATCATATTTTCGTTGGGGATCTGGCATCATAAATTTGATCTCGTTATCTCGTTTACGGACTGTAGCCGTGCAATGGAGCGGGATGAACTAACGACGGAGACGTGGGTCACCGTGGAGGGGACGCCGGTTGAAAGAAGTGACGAAGGAATGGTGTGCTGAAACGAGAGGATTTTTAAAACGAGAAGAATCCTGATATTCCCAGCGTCCTGCGGACCCAGACGCTGGAAGTACACGGAATTTCGTGAAAGCCTGTCTGGATGACTAAATGTTTTAACACTTTGAAGCCTTTAATCGAGTACATATTAAAAACAATTTTATTCGTTCTCACGTCCTGTGTAATAAAAGCTGCCCTTCTTCCTTCGAGAAAAATAAAATAGGAGCATCTTTCACGCTCCGCAACTAACTTTAAGAGCCATACCCTTGAAAAATTCGATCGGGTCATTCGCCACGGTTGAAGAAAATACCCTAAATTCACAAACATGGCGTGAAGAGTTCCCCAAAGACGCGTCTGTAATTCTCAATGAATTTCGTATGAGAGGCGCATCGGATCCTTTATGTATCCATCGTTGTCACCCGTTTCTAAAGCTCCAGGATCATTGTCGAGCGCGCAGTTAGGGCGACGAGTCGTAAATTCGTCCAACGTTGTACCGTATCACGAGTGTGGCGCGAATACGTTATCTGTATTATAAATTAATATAATAGAGTCCCGTGAGTTACGCGCGATAGATTAAGACTTGCATTCCGGATCCATTGTTAGATCGAGCAGATGAAAATCTAACTCGAACGTACCTAATGCTTTTTCTGTCGTCACTTTTCAAAGTACAATTCCGTAGTCGACGATCGCTATCGCCGCGAACTTCACACTTCTTTCGATTCGGCCAATTTCGCCTGGGTCTCTCCGCACGCATAACTGTGCATAAGCGAAATTTATGCCGGGCTATTTGATTACCGCGATATAAACTTGATGCGGACTTGGACGACAAGACGGGAACATACATCACGTGCTCGGTTTAAGCTTGGTTCCCGTACCTTGGTACCATTCCTGGTAACCAACGACGCCCCACGTTCCCTTCCTTCTTCTTTTGTTTCGCGGTATTCTTTTCCAACCTCTTCTTTCGACTGTTGATCACTTTTTATTTATTCGAGGGCTTACTTCCTTCACGCAAGCGCGGAGCACACGACACATAATTAACTACTTTGCTGCTAATCACTTTGAAAGTTGTCCACGAAATCGTGTAGATTTCAGAGAATGTTGATCTTTATCCGTTTATAGGAAATTTGAATGTGTAAGATACTACAAAATGCGCACAGAATGAAATAATATAAAAACACACGTACATACATTATAATATATTTTCAGAGTAAATTACGTTTCTATTTAGATTCAATTTTCGTGTACATAAAGATGCACAATCTAATTATATTTCTCGAATAAAAAACGGAAAGATCATTTACTACTCCTCGTGTTACGTGTCACTGTAAAGAGTATGGAATTCGTATGGAAATTCACTGGTTTGGACGATTAGTACCATCGATTCACCTGCGTGTATCATTGGCGAAGATCTCGGAGCCGAAGAGAGCCTAAATCACCAACATCGCTTGACTCACCTTCGTCACACCCAGGCGGCACCCAGGAATAATAGCGGCCCGGGGCCGGAAGTCCCCTCACCTTGCTGGACCAGTTCGTTCAGAAGAATCGACGGTTTCGACGCGGTTGTGTTGACTGCGCTCTGTACGCGACGCATTCGATTTCATATACGGAACCCTTTCGCTAATGATGCCTACACGTCGCAAAAAAGTTTGCTCGTGGGCGACGGGACCATCTAATACTCTGCCTTCGCGAAGAGATGCGCAGACGAGGTTGAAGAGACGACGAACTTTCACGCTAAATCTACTTTGCTTTCATTTCTACCCATTTCATATAATTTTACACAAATTATACGTCGTATATAAGAGCTGTATACAAAAGTTTGACATAGGTTTAGCGTCGATACCCTCTGAAGAACAGATTTTGATACTTAAATAACTCGTACCAAAGAAGGAAAAGAAGAAAAGTCATCGGGATAATTGTTCAAGAGTCACCATTGTAACATTCTATAGAAAAATCGGTAATTCCGTAGATCCTGGCGCGTCAGGAATCAAACAAAGTGCTATTGTTGCAGCGTTTCGTTGAAAAATCGGTGTACGGCCTTGAGAGACCATAAAAGTTCCGAGGGCATTCACTAAAGGACAACGATTACAGGCTTCCCGTGGTCAGGGAGCATTCGATCCTCGATGCTGTAGGTACGGCAGACTATAAATCATAATTAGGCTGCAAGCGGTAGCCGCGAAGTGGTTGCAGGCCTATTAGCAGCAACAATGCAGCCAAGCAGCTTAAGACGTCGTTGTTGCCAGAAGAAGAGTAAGTTAGCTGGCCATTCAAAGGCAGATCGTATCGAGACTATGGTACAGGACATTCGCGAAGAAAGAGTAATGAGTGTGCCAACTCGGAATGGGCCATTGCGAAACGCTCCCTCGAGGTAATCGGAAAAATACGAGGCCGATAATTGAACTCGACGATCTTTCATCGATAAAATAAACGGAGCTTATACAGTCCGATTTTTCCATTCGATCGGAAAACGTTCAGAACTAATTTTAAAGGCACGACTCCATCCAGAGTTCCACGGGGATACGATGATAGCGCAGAATACGCTTCCTCCTACATCGTTTTACGAAGATGGGGAATCATGGGGCTCTAATTGGAACAAGCCTGTTCAAGCGAGCGACGAAATTGAGCAGAAAATTTTCAATTTGAACAAACTGGCAGCCGCATAATCGTCAATTTAACGGAAGACCTTCTTGTTACCTTTTTGTCGAGCGTGGCACGATTGAACGAGTACCTGGGAGCAATGATTAGGCACTATTAGGCTTCGACTCGGGAGCACTCGAAGAGGACAGTCGCGTATTGAACATTCGCAAGTTAAACCTGGCCAGACCTTGCCGCTGCGGAGATTAAACTAGGAATCTAGGTCTATTAACGTTTATTGAAACGTAATAGAAGAGCGTTCGAAGATGTCGATGAGTCAGCTGTCCTATCGACGTCGATTTTAATGGAAACAATGGGACCAACCACTGGACGTAACTTTGGGTGCAGAGAATTTTGGACCACCAAAGGTGATCGTTGACTGAATGGAATCTCTTGTGATAGCTCGAGCCGTCGATTGAAGCACACCCAGGTCGTGTTACGAAAACTGAGGATTCATCTTCGGCTACTTGACTCGAGCATCGACGTCTCCTGACATTCCTTCGAGGTGTGCATTGGTTTCCTCGTTCTCCTCAAGGATAAAAGAAAGAGGAAAAATTGGTCAACAGTTTCAATACTCGCGATATTAATTTAAATTCTACGTCTTCCACGATTTCTTCTCGGAATTCTCGAGAATAGAAGAAGAAAGAAAAATTAGTTAACATTTTCAAACTTGATATTAAGTCGAATTCTACGTCTTCTACGGTTACTATCGCAGAATCGAAAAAGTCGTGGCATTTATCGCGCAGTATCAATTTCCCAGCGAGTCTCGGCCAACACTTTCCAACGATAGAAAGCTGGATGCACTTTTGCATCGACGCGAACCGTTTCTCCCCCAAATGACGAATGAGCAGAGGTCATGACGAATTATTGTACGCGGTACGTCATGCATCAAGCTGCCAGCGTTCGCGGGCTGGGAATAACGAAGATCCGAGTGTCTTAAATTTCATACCAACGCCTACTTGGCGAACAGTTCACGGACGACACTCCGCTGTCGTATAGGTTCGATATATCTGATCGTTGAATGGACGCGCAGTCGATGATTCCAATCTGCTGTCAATGGCGGCCAACCTTCGCCCGACGAGCCATTTACCAGCCAGCGGGAAGCGAATGATGCTTAATCATATTTCGAGCAAGCATGCGGGAGCGTTCAGTGTAAAGCCCGGCTATTTGTTACGCAATTGGATTCGAAAACTACCTGCTGAAGCTCTCCTCCCCCCCCTCCTCCCCCCAATTGAAATATTGAGAAAATGCTCGAGTCCATTCGTAGCCACTCGATTATCCTTCTTGTACAGGATGACTCAAACCACGTTCAAAAGTTGGACATTTCGACACTTGGGGAACCTAGATTCGGTGATCCCGATAAATTTTGGTTTTACGATATATTAACTTGACAAACTCTCGCGAGTAAATCTCGAAGGTGATCGAATTTACCAAATAGTAGAGTAAACTTCGTCTGTATAATTTTCAATGAAGCTTCGCTAAGTCCCTAAAGTTATAGCGACGTCAATCTTCAGTTGCAACCCTCCTTGCTAAATTTCTGGACGCGCCATTAGCTTCGCCTTTTACCAAAGGATCCGTCAGGCGTGGCTTCTTCGGGGGTAGCCGTGGAACAATTCAATGAATTGTGGAAAGGAGCCGGCCCCCCTCGACAAATTTTTCGGATATCGTCGATTTATCAAGCGGCCACGATTCCCGAGCCGAGGTGTCGGGACAGGTTGACGTCGTCGGAAGCGGCTCGCGTTTCAACGACAACGACGTCGAGGTAGACGTCGACGACCATTAGTCGCCAGGACGATATACCTCTGATGTATTCCGATGTTGACGGAAAACCTGTAAAACGGCCTCGCGCCGGCTTACCGGAGATCTATTAGCGACCGTTATAAATGGTCCGACGTCTCCGTCGATGTCACCGGTGTCGCTGAAAGGAAATTGACTACTCATCCCCCTGTGCGGCTCCGACTCCCACGTTTCACTCTTGACTCGCCTACTCGAATCAGAAGATTTCACCGGAAATCAAAACAGGCATGCAGCTCCCCTAGGCTCGCGTTCGCATGCCTATATATCGTGGGAGGATATTCGTCGCGAAATATCCGGTGTGTCACACTCATTTTTTGACAATCGCAACAATCATTGAAGGAAACACCCAGAGGTACCTGGGAGTCACAGAGAGTAACTGGGAGGATATGGAAAGCTTCCTAAGCTAGCTACCCTAGTATGATTCTTAATAATAACAACGATAACAAACATTCGGCTACGTTACAATATCAGAAAGTTTTCAACGTCGAATGTGTGGAAACCAAGAAATTCCGTATTAGCAGAAATCGAGACATGGCTCGAAAACCTTTGTTCGCTGGTGTATAATCGAGAGAGCATCGATCCCTAGCGAGCGAGAAAGGTGAGTCGTGCGTCGCGAGTAGAAGCTTTTAAGATTCCAGTAGCCGGTGGCGAGCCAATAACGCTGGCGTTAAAATATGGTAATCGAGCCGCGGGATCGGCATATCGACGACTTGACAAACGATGCGACGCCCGAAGCATCAGACCACCAACAGATCTTGCGCGCGCGCGCGCTCACGCTCATCGTCTCTCCTCTCCTCTTCGCCATCTCTCACGGCCGCTCTCGCTCGGCCAGCCCGCAATCATTTGTTATGTACGTGACTCGAAGCTGACTGCTATCCTGGCATACTGCCATTCCTGCGCTCTGCCTGGCCGAGTCCTGACACCTGATCACATGAAGTGCGATCAGCATGATCCTTGCACGAAAACGATCTCCCGATGCGATAATTGCGATTGCTTTCGATGATCGTCACACTTTCACCGATGAAAGTGCCAGGGGCAGGCCCGTTGGGTTGTTCGTGGATCGATTCAGATTCTAGCGCAGGATTAGAATTGACAGGTTCTTTATTCTACACTGTTCGTCTATTCGGGACGTCCTTGCATCGCTCAGCTAACCTGAGTTTCATTTTGTATTTCGTACACTTTCGTCCTTTCGTGCTACTACTAAACTAACCAGGAATGTACAAAATTCCATGTTCCAGTGGAAAAGTATAAATCGGAGAACCTGGGAGGAGACTATGTATCCTGAGGATTTTGTTTTAGGTGTTAGGTGGTTATCGAGTCTAGATCCTTGAAAAAGGTAAAACTACAAAATGCTTAGAGTGAGCAATAATATAGAAAAATATAGAAAATAAAGTTGGTAATATAATATTTGCAAAGTAATTCCTATTCCTTTGGTTTACTCGACCAGACTAAGATAGACTAATTTGCACCGATTAAATTTTAGAAGAAACGCCAGTCATAATGTGTACACGAAGTGTTATTAGAAGTACAAGTGGTGGAACTAAGTGTACATCCGATTGCGTCCGGTTTCGTTTCGCATCTTCCGTCAAGATTGATTCGAGGGATCGTCCGAAGGGCTCTCCGCAAATCCCTGAAGCCTCCGCCAACTGACCGCATCAATCCTATTATAAGACGTGCCTATCTCAGCATGGATTCGCAATCGGTCGATTGAGTTCGATTCGATTCGCCGCGAGAGTTTGGTTCTTGTCACTTCGTTCGGGATCGGTGCCGAGGAATACAGATTCGCTCGTCTATGTCGACTTTCAGTGAGACTACTTGACAGCTAGTTGGTGAGAGAAGCGAGAACATACTTTTCAAACGTATGACAGAACTACTTCATCACCGACGTACATTTCACGAAACTAGTTAACTTGATGCACAAAGCTATAATTTTCTTAACCTCTGCTGCGAAAACACATAAACCGGTAGACGATTTTCATTAAAATTCTTCGTTTCTTCATCGTGCGGCTGGACTCTATCGTGAATCGTTTCGAATCCTCCATTTCTTCATCACGTGTCAGACTCATCAATCGTTCGAAATATAAAACACCGCGTAATATGTCAGACCGTGTATCGTTTGCGACACTCTATTCTCTTCCTTGGGATCTTTATACAATTTTTCTTTAGTTAGCTCTCTAGAAAAACCCTCCATTAACGATTTTCTTTCCACGAAACGTTCTCAGAAGACAGTAGACTCTTCACGAAGTTGTTCACAGGCTGGCTGACAGAATAAAACTTGTGGAAATTTCTACAGTGTTAAAATGTTGTAAAAATAATTAAACACTTGTCCTTGTATTTAATTTTTGTAATTACACAGTAACCATCGAAATTAATTTTTGTAGTTCCTTAAAAGTTCTGTGAGTCGTGGCGACCAACGCGTTAAACAAACCGCGCCCGCAAGAAAACCGTGGTCCCCAGAAATTAATAACGAACTAGTCGCCGAGCATCAGACGGCCGCGTTTGCCATCTAAACTCGCGCAGGGTTTTAGCAAACGGGCGATTTCTGTCAACGTGACGGTAATATTCTTACACGATGGTCAAACATTAAAATACAGGAACGAATGTATCAGAGTAAAGTACAAGCGCGCGGTGCACGTTGCTAATTTACGTGCGAGCATTTAGCAGCGCACCAATAATAGACAGCGGCACAGCCGTGCCCGGCATCGAGACTCGCACGCTACTTTCATCGGACTGTTTTATAGCGTTGTATATCTCGAAACGCTTCATTACTGCTTACACGACAACATAACAAACATTCGGCGGGGCTTAACATCAACTAACGCGATTTTACTGTACCCCGTGGATTTGTAAAGTAACGGTGGATTCTTCACCGGACCACGCGGATGATGGAAAATTCTCAGGAACGAGTCAACTGTCGTTTTATATAGAGCCACTAATAGTCGCGGAGTACGCCCCCACTTGCCACTAAATCCCAGCGAGAAACATTCGTTAAAACATGTCTGGAAAATTTAATAATTCGACTCGCTGCTGTTCGTCCTCCGAGGTTCGCTGAATCCGAGATCACGTTCTGAGAACGGTTTGGTTAACGTTCACGATTTACGCCGAGTATCTTCATCGTTAACGTTGCTGGATTCGTCGTACTTCAAATCTCGAAAGCTTGGTGCTCGATCGTGGGGAAAACTGGCGAGAGAGTTTAAATTCCTGGATCGTCGTTAATTTGATTAGCGTTTCAAAATTAAAGATATCAAAGATATTACTTTCTGCATGTTTGCAGTCTAAGCAAGAAACGCAAATTCTGTAGAGCGGTTCGAAATAACGAAATGTCAAGAGACGTGTCGATAATTGGGCCATTCGCCTTGTCCTGTATTCGCGTGTTTGACCGAGCAACCTTGGATGACGATCCACCGGTGCCAAGAACACCTCAGGACGCGAAAAGGATTGAAAGGAAAGGGAAGCGTGGGGTGGCCAAGTGGGAGACAAGACTCTGAACCGCGGAGGACGTCTCCGTAATGACGGAGCATAAATAACTCGGACGTTTACGTGCGCATTGATTTAAGCAAACTAATGATTTCACTTTGAGCGGCCGGCAGTAGAGGCTCGCAGGAACCATGCTCCTATTGACGTTTATATCCGGCCGTGTAATTTACACGTCTATGGATGACAATTATTGCACGGGTGGCTTCGCACGTTATTAGCTGCCATCGTGCCATATCGGCCACCATCCAAAATTATTGGCTTCTTAATAAGCGTTTTGTCCGCTAGCTCTGCCTCTTATTAATTTATGGTTCTGCTTGTCTAATCCGTAGTTGTCATCGATAAAAAAACGACTCGGACCTAAGCGCTGAGATCACAGAAATTTTCAAACAGCTTACTCCAGCTGATTTCATTCGAGTGGTCAAAGCACTCTATTTTATCGATCATCATAAACACTATTTTATTGAAAACATTCTAGATATTTTAACTTTGTAATCGTAAGAAACAATTAAGGACACATCGATGACTATATCTCAAGCATTCTACCTGAAGATTATTCGAACGAAATCGTGCCGAAATCCGGTAATTAAGCGAACGGCACAACGATACCAATTGTTCGGCGCTTGTCGTCGCCGTTAGTTTGTGTGTTACTGTGTTAGTTTTGGCCAACTTTGAGCACAAGGTCCTCGCAAAAGTATACGCATTGACAAAGATTAATGCAGCGTGGAGTAGCCAGCGCTTCGCTCGGTTACGCTGTGCGTGCACGCAAATACGCAGCGGATGGCGAGTCGTATATTAAGCGCGAGAGTGTTGAGTCTGTAAGAAAATATATTAACTTGTCGGTAGAAATTTCCCTGAATACATTGTTTGTCAGCCGAACTGAATCGTACGAACTCTTCAACATTCTCTGTACTCTTTATATCGAGAAGATACTTTTTTTTATCATATGTGGAATCAAACGAAGGCCTTTAACACTTTAGACACAGTCACGAAGATACTTGTCAAGCTAAAATTTTGTTTTCGTACAATTGGAAACTGTATAATACAATATTTGCAATAATATTTATGTTTACAACCCCGTTAAAATTCATGAATCCTAGGCTTGGTTTCCTTAACCCTTTGCGTTCCTATGTCAAACGAGCCTCGACAAACACCTGAGTCTCAGAATTAATTTCTCAATTCCTTAGTGAATAATCCCTGTCCTCTATACAATAATAACGTGACGATCAATGTGTCAATCGGAATGGGAACTTAAAAACCGAGCAGAAAATTATACCGAGGAAATTGCATCGAGGCGGTATAGAGTGGGAGTCGAAAGACATTTTACGGTTGACTAAATTTAGACGAGCATTCGACCGGACATTATACCTCGGCATTGTCTAGCTAGCCGTGGAGATTTGGACCGGTCGAATGCCAGCATTTTCGCGACTTTCTAACTTGACGACGCGGAAATCCGCGACGCTGAAGGGCGACTCTCCATACATTCACTCCGTTTGCTGCGCCGCCCGATAAGTCTGAAGGGGCTGAGCTCGAGGAGATGACATTGACGGGCTAAGCGCGGGACTTAAAGCTTGGAGCTTAACTCATCCGTCAGTACGCGATACACGTACTTGGGCACTGTTTGTCTAAGTTGATGTTCTCACAGCTCGAGACGCGACTGAACGCTGGGAATTCCTTCGATCCTTCTTTTAATTTACCAACGTTTACAATGGGAGAGTCTCTCGCCTAACGACGAGTAAAACGTCTCTAATTTAACACTGCATGCTCGACGCATGGCTGTTATACTAATATATAACCGAGGTTAGGGGTGATGATTAAACGACGACAGTGGGTAACAAAAATTCTGACGTGCTTCAAATAGTATGCAGTCAATCCTTAACAACAGAAACGAATTCCTCGAATTAGTCAAGAACGTTATTTTATTTTATCGAGCAATTGTCTTTACTTGAAAACAATTAAATTCTCGATCACATATCGTTCGTTTCGTTTATCCTTCCATCACAACAGCGATACCAGACGTATGTACATACATTCCGCAGAATTTCCGATCGGTTGACCTAGATGCATGGTAACACCCCGCTTATCCATACGCTTTTAATGGCACGGTATAATTTTATCGAGACTGCTCCGTGATATGAATATTCTATACTGGCTGAGTATAGGTTGCAAGGTACTCTACGCTTTCTAATGCAAGTACGTTATGGTTCCTTTTCACCTGTGATACGTGTTAAGAAACTCGAAGAAGGTCGATACTGCGTCATTCTGTATTTTTGTTTCGGGACACTTCCTCGACGGACGTGTTAAAAAAGAGACGATACTGTGCGCGAGTAGGCACGAAGGGGTTACAGAATGGATCACGAAGAGCTAGGGAAATAAAAAAGTTTAAGTTTACCCTGTCGCATACCAACGGTATCCAACCACCGCAATCGGGTTCCTCTCCTTCGAATGATTAATCATTGCCTATAGCCTAAACCGATTCAGGAACGTAGACAGGGGTGGCCTGGAAAGTACACCACCTTCCCATGGCACGAAGGACACGTACCGGTGTTACCACGGCACGCTAATAGCTTCGTAATAATTCTGATTTATGCGCCGGTAAGCAGGCGCGCCGCGTAGCGACGCTCGACGTCGGCGGGGGCGACTTCGTTTACACGTTCTTGGCTTTCGCGCCCGAAATATCCTTGCCCGCCTTACTACGAGCCGTCGACGTCTGTGCTATGTTGTTCGGGGAGAAGGGACGCGTCTGCGAGCTTTGTCTGACCCGGGGATGAAAGTGCGAACGGGCCCGCACATCTTTCGTATACGCGGCTAAAATCGTCAAAGTGAATCGTCGAGTGCGTCTCACTTCGCTCTCGCCTGGAATCGAGCCGACGCTTCGTCGCGAGCGCGCTTTAGACGCATAAGTTAACACTTTTGCCGAATACAGCTGGCGACGTAACACGCCATCCCGCGACCGATCATTTTCGTCCTCTCGAAACCATAAAACCACTTCGAGCCACCGATATTCCTCTCTACCGATCTATTGCAATTTTATAATGATCCCTTTTGTGTTCTAAATCACCTTCAACATCCCTTAAACCTTACCACCTTACCACCCCTTCGAGTCACCAATTTTCCCTCAATCTATTGCAATTTTGTAATCAACCCTTCTGTATTCTAAATCAGTTGCCGAGTGCGTCTCAGCCCGCAATCAATGATTCTCAACATCCCTTAAACCTAACCACCACTTCGAGCCACAAATATTCTCCTCTATCGATCCGTGGCAATTTTGTAATCACCAGGTGAAAATCAGTGAATCGGCAGAGGGCAAAGTGTTGGCCAAATCGCGTTCAATTAATCGTCAGCGGTGGAGATTCGATCCGAGCCATTATTCAATTTCTATCAGTCTAAGGAGTCCATTTTCGCGAGTCCTGGCGAACGGAACCGAACGCGGGCACGCGATCACTTTCCTCCGAGCATGAATTACGCATAGAGCGGATGTTCAATCACACTGGAACACGCTAACGACATGCAAAAGATGACGTTCGCCGTGCGTGACTTCCAGCATTCATTCCGCGCGGTGTCGTTACACGTAGAAACAGTTGTCTTTATGCAATAATGCGCTCTTCGACGATTCGGTGCGGCTGTTTCCGAAGAGAATATTAATATCACAATTGAGGAAGATTAACACGCTGGTGTTACAGGTGACAGAGATTTTCACTGAAAATAAATACTGTCGCAAATGTTAGAGTATACAGTATTCAATTTTGTAAAATAAAACCTCAAGTACGGAAATATTTTCACGACTACGTCTATCATTAAAAATGCTAACATCTTCTTTAATGATCGCAACTTTCTATCGCGAGAGATTATTATTATTACCATTATTGCTTCGCAAGATTTCAGAGTCCAATGGAATTTACTCTGGCAAATTAAAGGGAAAATTTTGTAAAAGGGCAACGGAAATCTCAGTCACCCCGATCGGAAGTCATTACGGGGGCTTATTAAAGGACGCGACGGATGCGGCACGTTCTCCTAGACGCCGGGGAAGCCTCTGTACGGTAGTTAGTCATTGGCTGGCAATTTATCACCAGTCACGAGATTCCGTCGGTCTAAGCCTCACTTACTATGCGCGCGATCCGCGTGCTGTGCAGTCATGATGCTGATTACATATAATTACGAACAGATTAATTAATTATACCGACACGGACCACCTGAACCTATGTAGGTGCACGTATCGACCGACAGGTGTTTCCGATAACGATCGAAAGAGAAAGAGAATCCACTTCCCGAAAGAATTGAGCTGTTCTTCACTTAGCATTTCCATTTAATAAATCAATCTTATGAAACCTATGAATACCCACTCGTAAAGGTTAAATTCTGTTTTTATTCGCAATTAGTAGGTCATTTGGAAAGTCCACGCCTATTTTTGGTAGGTGAACAGGTCTGAAAATATCGGAATGGTTGCAAACAGATAATTATACATCCCTTAAAAGGTGGAAAGATTGTGGAAGAGAATGGTACCTATGTAGCTCAATAAATATATATATGAAAAATCAAATGTGCCCTTGTATTTTTCTTAACAAATTGTCACGAACTTTCTGGACCCAATAATTACCACTTTCCTCCCCAATTAAAAGCACCACTGTCTCTTTTCCTTGACCAAAACTCGTTTCATTAAAGGAAAGGACTGGTGAGGTCAACGCGAGCGCGATGCTTGGTCGGTATATGGAAGTATGGGGGAGAATGTAGGTTGGGAAGCTTAATAGGAAGGCAAGAATTTCGTCTCGGGACGCGCCACCCCCACCACGGTCCAAATTACTTTGAAACGGAAGCAAAGCAAAACGCACGAGCGAAAAAGACGCGGCATTGATTTATGTCTCCTCTCAGCGGTGAGCTACGTCTTAATATTTTCGTAGCACGTCGAAGCCAATTGCTTTGGCAGCTGCTCACGACCGTAATGAAACAACGCGCGGCGTGCCAGAGAAATAAATACCGCGACGATGCCGCGTATCTCTCGATTACCACTGAAATCCCTACATAGATCCTCGGACCGCCTTGTCCCGCGGATGCATAACACGGTTCGCAGTGCAGTAAAGTAGCGTGGGTGACATGCTGCATGATGGACCGAGAAGCAGGTGCAGCCTCGCTTTTACTCCTCGCGCCACCTCCGCGACCCTTACGAACGCATTTATGCGGCCACTGGCGTAGCCATGTCGGCCTTTGTCGCTTTGATGTGTGCTAGTCCTTTACGGACAACCGTATCTTTCGGCGGAGGTTACTAACTCTTCGCTGTTCAATAGGTTTGCCTGGTTCCCGACTGACCTTTTTGTCGCATAGCGGCCATACTCGACAACTCGTGTTCTCGAGCGAAAATAATCGCGGTAATAACGCGGCATCGTGCTTGGTGAGTTTAAATACTAGTCTGTTTATTAATCCTGTCTCGGATTTGGATCATCTTCAAAACTCGCGAGGGTGTCGTGAGTAATAACGAATATTATTTAGCTGGAACACGAGCGTAGATCGGAGATGTACTTACTCGAACAAATAAAAATTCGTATAACGTAATTTTATTCTATGATTCAGACTGTGACTATCGTCGAACCAGGAAACAAAGCTGTTCAAGTTTTATACGATATTTGTATGTAGATTTTTTTGTCCATTTCTGGCGTGGACATCGATTCGCGATAGTCGTAGATATTTCTATCGCGCACGGTTGTTTTAAAAACGACCTATGACTAAGTTAACGAAACATCGCCGGGAGATGTGACGGAAAGGGTGACGAAAGAAGACTACGCGAGCCACGAGGCGCCCAGGAAAAATTCTTTCCGTGAAACGAGCGGTGAGATCCTCCTCGCGAAAGTACCTCTTCGAATCTACGTGCTCAATGAGACGCGGAGAACGAGATGGAGTAAAGTCGGGTGCCGGGTGGTCCGTTCCGAGATTTATGAACGGCTCGTTCTGGAACATTCGAAGGAAACAGCGCGAAAACTCGGAATGGATTTCGAGCTCTGGGTCCGAGGAAGAATGTCGACTGGTTTTCGGAATGGACTGGTCTATCTGCGCGCGAAAACGGCTCGGCTCCGATTCTGAATATAGACGAATCCTTTGCAGTTTCGCTAACGACATCTGTTAACGTACTCCTTTTTCCACCGACTGGAAGTGGAAGTTCCTTTTCCATAGTTTCTTTTGCCCTCGCGATTTTTAACCTGTTACTTTGATCTCCAACGTTATTCGAATGGAAAGAAGACGCCTGAATCGAGCAAAACGTGAGCTGTGGAAATTGGCAAAATTCTCATTCCTTGAAGAGAAATTACTATTTCTTTTTACTTTTGGATTTCATTGATTTTCTTCTTCTTGAGTTTGATTAGACGAACTATATAGGTACCGTTGTAGAGGTCAGTATCCTTGAGATAGTCGACGGCGTTTAGCACATGTTTCTGGAATATTAAAGCTGTTTATGGATTCCATTCCTTTTTCGAAGTGTGTCGTATCCGTGTAATGAATTTGACGTAATTGTTACCGCCACCTCTTTTGCAAGAAAGAGAGAAACTATCGTATTCTTCAACTTTAAGAATCCGTCAAAAATTTGTATCAAAATTACACACACTCCTCTAATACGAGCCACTTCAGAATCGCATCTAGTTAATTACCAACGCAAGCATCAACTCCGAACGTAAATACAAGTGAAAATCTCTTTCTCTCTCATTCTCTGAACGAGTCTTTTATTCCGAGAAGTCTTTTAAAGCGCACGAGAACCGAGTCTCTAGAACCCTTTCGATGGTCCATGACACTTCGCGGAAACTAAATAGATCACGCGGAGGGGTAATTACAAGCGTCTCCGTGAAAAGGAAGAAGCTCGCAACGGGGCTGGGAATAAAAAAAGAAAACAAAAAATAAAAAAACAAAATAAAGGAAAGGGAAAACAATACAAATAAAGGAAAGGAAAAGTGAGCAAGCAGTGTGGCTGGAGGTTCTTTGATCCTCCCAATGCGTTATGCCCGCCGATGATTTAAGGACGCACTTCCCAAGCGATGCGCGCGCGTGAACGCGACGGCCACTAACATCATGTTTAATTTGATTTATCGACGCTATTACGCGCGATGAAAAATAGCTGAACTAGGTTACGGGTTTGGGACAAGCGTTGCGGGATCGTTGACAAGCCGAAAGCGGAGAACCGTTCGGGGACTTCCGCGTCGGACTCGTAGCTGTTAATTTAATTCTCGAGAAAATGATGAATACCATGAGTTATACGATCAGTAATTAATGTGCGTAATTAGCCTGACTCTATTCCCCGGTAACTCCGATTGCAATCCAGATGGACTGTGCTTGAGGAAGCACGCCCCCGAGACCGTCACGCAATTAGTTCCACTTTTTCAGCCATTTTCCGTCAGTCGTTACGCGCGCGCCCGTCCTGTTATCGTTAGACTATTGTTCCGCCGATTCGTAGACAATGGCCCCTATGAATCAAGAGCAACCTTATCGTTGCAAAATTTACAGCAAATCCAGTGACATAAATAAAAGTGGAACTCTCCATTTACGAGTGGTAAGCAAACGTTTTCGCTGGAATTTATTCTTTTAAATCGTTCCCGCAAAGTGGATCCTTCCTATGTCATCTATGAATCAGTTTCTACGCGAAACTGTTTCGAAAGGTTCGATGCCGGTCGTTCGGTCATAGGAGGGACCCATAATTAGACCGTGATGCAACGGCAGATCGCGTTCACGACAATTAAAATATTTTCTTCGGGTGCTGTCCCGTTCGATGGCTTTGGTGCAATTCGTGGCTGAGACGCATCGAACGTGCCTCGGGCGAAACGACGTTGGTGATCCCGGGTCAAGCATTTACAAAACATTTGCTCCGATCCAGACGAGTCCTGACATCCCATTCAGACCTGAATTATTTTTTTTCTCCTACTAATGTAGTTTCATTTTTAGGGTTAACTTTGACTAAAATTAGCATGGAAAGTGTTAAGATACATTTCGAAATAGTATCAATCCTCTATCTTCGGTTTAATTCTAAACATACATGAAACAATCGAGCTTCGATCGAACTAAAATCCTCTATCTAACTGTCCGCGAACGAAAATTCTCGACCATTGTTCATCGGTGCAATTGTTTGCACGTTTAAAGGAGCGAAACCACACACTGTGCCCTCGACATAACCGTGGGTTGCGAACTTTTCCTCTTCGTCGGGGACTTTCTGAAAGCTGAGGATGCACGGGTCCTCTATTGTTAGAAGCAACTTTGCGTATCGTACAAAGGCAAATCGCAGTTAATTTCCATGGAGAACGGGGGCCACGACGTAGCCTGGAGGCGAATTTGTAAGCGTGCATCATGCGACTCGCTCGACCCCTCTCTTCTCTGCCGCGGCAAAGGTGTAGCGGGCGAAAGGTAATGGTCCCGGTAATATCGGTGCTGTGTGTGGGGCCCGAGCTGCACTACTAGTAATTGATTGGTCATACCCCCCGTACCATTACTCGTTCAAACTTTGCCTCTCTCGGTTCCCCGGCCTTCCGTGACCCTCTTTTTGCCGCCTCGAGGTGCCCCGCATTTTTCCAAACGGAACTTCCCCTTTTTACAGAACGATCTTTTGTTTTCCGCGACGCGTACGGCCAACACGCGCGAAAAACCGTCTATGTAGTTCGCCACGCTTTGTTACGACGATAAACACAGTTGATAGGGTGAATCGAGGACGAGTTTCATAGTATTTGTATACCTGATTTGAAAGTTTCATTTTCTCTGGTTCTTTTTTAAATATATTGCACCAAGGAAGACCTAAAGCCTGTGCGTTTTGTTTACCTATATATTCAACAGAGTAATTTAGTAGCTACATGAAAAGAAGATGGAGCAGTCGTAAAAAACACGTGGTTCGGCCTAATAAAAACGAAGACGACTAGAAATTGTGAATCGCTATTCCTTCCTTCTCTGACAGCCTGGTTACCTTCTTACTAATCGCGTTATTTTACGGCGCGGTTGGTATATCGTCGCGAGTTTATCGTCATGAGAGGTCTCCTTATAATTAGAAGAATTTATCGTCCCTGCCGAAAATAAGGTTATAGTCGCGCTTCGAATTTACCCGGATCGTAAAGTGTTACATTATGCGATCCTAAAGCAGGACCGCGTTTCATGCTCGGCGTCTCGTCTATTTCGAACTTTGAGCGTCTGGTGATTCCGCGTGTGTCCACGGGTGTCCAACAGGGATATTGTTTTATCCGTAAGCGTTCGGATTGTCATGTTTTATCGGGCGCGACGCGTTGCCAAGTGTCATTCTAAACGTTGGCTATTAACGGTTATAAATAAACACGAGTGTTTTACACTTTGAAGCGATGCCTATTGTCTTGCGGATAATTGCTCGAGTAGTCGAAGGTTCTTTCGCGGTGAAGGGTTGGTTAAACAGACAGCTACGTTCTCATATATCATGCGACACATCAGACAGAAGTTCTGTGAACTAGTTGTTCATTTTCGACAAAGCACCGTCAAGTTTCATGGTGATCCAAATCTGAAGAGAACAATATTTTCCAATTTTTTGTGACAAGTGTTTAACATCGATCGATATCCGCCAGGATACGCGAGGAGTCATCGGGACTATTTTTTGCAGGCTCGACGCATTGTTGCAAATTTCGCGACGCTATTTCAGAAACATCCTGTATAGGTCTGGCGACGTGTGGAGCACCTGTTCGATGGTCGGTTAAAGCCCCATCTTCGGTGAATTCGAAAATGGCCGCGGAATGAACGACGATACCCCACGCGCGTTTGCGCGAAACTACATTACCGATTGTACGCGATAATTATAGAATAAATAAATTCGCGTCGTGTTGGAATGCGTATAATATATCTACGTCTGCCAAATGGTACCGAGATACAGTCGTATATCACCGAGCGAGTTATAGGCCCCTCCCAGTAACTCATTGCCCAGTGTACGTCGTTTCTAGCGATGCGTTTGGCTCGCATCCACTGTGTCTCGATGGCCCGTACTGCGAGTCGTTTGGAAATCGATGCCATTTCAAATGAATCGATACACCAGTGATTAAGAGGAAGTCCGAGAAGTAAGGATCTCCTTTAGGTAAGGAGCTGCGACACAGAGAGACTACAGAGTGGTGGGGTTAGGGATGATTCAACCCCCCTTTGTCTAGGATAAGCCTCAGGTTTTATTGTCCAAACGTATGGACGCTTGTGATCGAGATCTCTATTAAGTACAAGCTTCAATACACCTGCCGTCTATCGATACGAAAGTGATAAAAAATTGTGCACGACATAAGTTTTCCCGATCTATCCCTATCTCTTTTTCACGTCTGCATAATCTCTGCCCTTAATGCTTCGTGGCATCGCGTACTTACTATTTCTTTCCTCGTGGCTATTGTATACCTCGCTCATCTCGCAAAGATTAAGGCGTACAGAGGGTACACGCAGTTCCTCCGGAGCCATACATCTTGCTCGCCAGGGTTCGCGGTAATATAGAAATTCAATCGTTCAAGCAATTATGCGTTGCGGCTGTTATTATGGCTTCTCTGTGTCCGCCGACTGGTCCATTCTTCGGCCTCGTCCGCAGCGTATATGTAATATTTTATTGGCTTTGTTTACGACTCGCTGGTGTTCCTTTACCGCCTCTCTGGCGGCTCTCTAGGACGCCTACATCCATCCCGCGCGTTTTCCTTCGTCGCCTCGTGAGATCTCAAAATCTCATCTGGCTAAATAGAGATACAGTCCAAAGAAATTGCGATTATCGGCTCGTAAAGGTGTGTGGACTCTCTGCGCGAATTTCACTTCAATTTTCGAGAAAGATATCCTCTTGCGGTTCTGTACAAGTTGACTTTCAGACTGATACTCTTGACAATTTTTAGTCATCATTATAACGACCATCAGTTTTTATCAGTGTTTCACGAGCGACCTCGAACATTGTTTCGTCATCCCTGTCGCTAATTACGAGCGCGGAAATCACACTTGGGTCCCATAGCTGGCAAGGAACCTGTCGATGCATTTTTGATGGCAGTAAACTCCGGCAGATTGCCGGAAGCGTAACCCAGCCCCTCGCGAAACAATTTTTACGTCAAAGGGAATGGCAAATGAAATAACGTTTGCGATCTTATCTCGTCAGGTATTTTGTCCATGCCCTCCTGCATCAAAGGTTACAACCAAACCCTGACCGACGATCAAACACAGGCGCACGAGATGCGCGGCGTTTGTGTTCCCGTGCATGCATCGAAGATCCATGTATCGTGCGTGGGGTATGATCATCTCGACGTAGACGTTCACAATAGCTTCTGTTTAGAGTACTTATGGCCAAAGGGGGTTGAGGGGCTGCCGGGTAACCCAAGTCAGCCATCTTATATCAAATAAATCATCGCGGACATGTCGGAGATATCATTGAGTCGGTTGACGGAGAGCACCGACGCGTCCGATGCAACGGGTGTCGCGAGAGTATCGGACGACCGTGCGTATCCGTCGTTCTTATCGCTGAACGCGGATTAATTAATCCTTCGCAGCACGGGGACGCGATAATGCTCCGGCTCGATGAACTGTGACCCGATAAATTTCGTTTGATCGGTCCAGACTGGATCGTTCGAGATGGTATTCGACAATGGACGTTCTCGAGTCACGAATGCAAGGGTTTGCAAGGGCTTGCATTGTTGGATTACACAAACACGAGCAACGTGGACGTCGGTAATTGGATAATCCTTTTTGAGTTGAAATATTCAAGATGGTAGCGATGTTGCAGAGATTTTTTTAATATTAGGGTGGAAAAGTGGTGAGAGTGGCAAAGCTATCGACAAAGGTTTGCATTGTTGGATTATACAAACATGGGCAACTTGGATGTCAATGATTGGTTATTTCTTTTTCGAAATATTCAAAATGGCAAGGTTGTTGCAGAGTTTTTTTTAGTATTTGTCTAGAAGAGTGTTGAGAGTGGCAAAGCTAGTATAACTGCGGCACAGAAAATACACGGGGTATATTTAGGAGCGTAGTGTTACGATAGGTGGATAGTATTCCGTATCAATCAGATGCCAGGGGCCACATTGTCTTACGCGTCAGGCGAATAAAGGGGCGCCTGGCCCCTGTGCTTGAGGCCCCGCGTGGCAGAGCAGCTCTGGACCACCCGGACTGAACCTATAGACCCGGCAGGGATCGTATTGACTCCACTCGAGTCTGTCGAATCTTAACCACGTCCTTGAGTCAAGTGGCTTACACTGCATCTTTGCTGCATTCGAACAGGCCTAAAGGAAAAAAGACGAGTCTTCAGCTCCTTCAGATGCGACTGGTGGAAATTGTTAACTGATGGCCCATTAGGCGTTCTCCGTGGGACGAAACAGTCCCTTTTGTACTTTGTTGCTTGAAAATCACTACCGTTCGAAGCAACGCTGCCCACAAATGATCCTCTACATACGGAGATCATTGGCTTCGACCAAGAAACAACGAATCAACCAAACATGCGGCGCACGTTCTCGAGACGTTCTTCCGAAAATCTACACGCGCGTTCGTCGTCCGTGGAACCGGAAATCTCGAGTGTTTCTGTCGAGGCTGTGCCCCACACCGACGCTGCGAGAACGGTCGGTTAATTCTCCTAGCTGGTCAAAAGTTCCTCGTCGACAGACGCAGATAGTCTGCGAATCGAAGAGAGGAGGACCCAAGGAACCCACGAGGACTGAGTACACAGTAGCAGACTTCTCATATAATGCGATATAATCACCTGGCATGACTACACTCTATCTGATCCGCAGGCGCATCGAGGGAGACGCCGTGGAGTTGAGCACGGGGCTCCGTGCGTGTACGGAAATCAGTAGTCGGGCCGCGTTTCAGTCCGAGGTGATCATTACTCACTGCTCCTGATATTACTTCAATTCAATCAGTGTCTTGCCACTGGCCGGTCTGCGCCCGTGTGAGCGTCCCTCGACGACATTCACATTCGAACGCGCACCTATGGCCACGCGTAGTTCAGCGCTACCGTGTGATGAATGACTCCAGCCGGCCGTGGAATGCGGTCCCGCGCATCGATGTTATTGGCTGATTTTTTGGTTGATCCCGTGGGCTGGAACAGCCGCGGGAACATCTTATCTCGAATACCTTCGGGGGGTTACGCGCGGCTGTAAAATCCTCGATGTTAGGAATTTTTTCTGGATGGACTATTAACGCGTCGATCGCCACGTGCTTTCCGCTCAAGAATTTCTGAGAAATCACTTGGAAAATGAAATTCATTCCGTAAGTGAAGTGTCAAAGAAATTTGATCAACATTTATTTATTGAAGAAATTGTTCGATTCCCTTTTTCAAAAAAGTCCTTCGATTTTTCATCGAAAAACTTTTCCAAGTCGAAGACATTTCGATTACTTTTCAGTCTCCGTAATGCTTCATTTAAGGTCACATAAACTACATCGATGAAAAGTAAAGGTCCAATGGTGCAATCGTCCAAACATGTGCAATTCCAATATTCGATAACTCGCCCTGTATTCAATTCCATTTCCCTCTTACCGCGTTGAATCCCACGTATCCATCAAGACCACACAGCAGTTCTTCGGAATATTTCACGTCCACGGAATGGAGTAACGCAGAAGGGTGGAGGGGATAAAGCGTAGGACGATCGTCCTTCCTCCGATGAACCATCCTCGTCCTTCGTATCATCCAGCTGCATAGCGAGAGGGTAATTTCAAATTGGTAATCACACGATGGCGCCAACCTTTCGCAGTACGTCAGCAATCTCGAGTTTTGTTGTACCCTCGGACTCTTCCTTTCTTCGTTCCTTCTTTCTGTTTCCCCTTTCCTTGGCCGGGAGAGTTTCCTCCATCTTCGTCCAGTCCATCTTTCTCCCGTGAACTCGGGTTGCCAGTACTTACACGGCATGTGGGATGATTGTGTGCAGAGCGGGACGTTCCGGTGCCGCGTCAGAGGTTTGTCTTTGTGATGGCCGACGCAATGTGCAGGGACGCGACCGGCTACCGGGATACGCGTTGAATTATCTACTACGATAGTCCCTTCAACTCGTGCCTCGGATACCCACGTACGCTCGCTATCCGCCTACCTCTCCCGCCGCTCTTTTCGCTCCTTCATCTTCTCCTGGAAGAATAGAGAGCGAAGGAGAGAGGCCGGTGTCTTTGGGGGATTCGCCGGGACCCGGTGCAATCTTGCACCTCGTTTCGAGTTTGTAAGCAACGACGCCGCTTAAACGCTTTGTATGGATTAATTGGCACTCGTAGTTGCTCCACTTCTGCTTTTTAATTAAAATAGGATTAAGATCCGACTCTACACCTCGCGTGAGTATCTCTTGATCGAGGTGAATAATCCTGTAACTTGGGTTGGCGTGTACTCTTAAATTGTAAATTTCCTTCATTACACGTGCCAGCTACCAGCAGACTGCTACGTGACTGAAAGTTTTGCATTGATTAATTTTATGAAAAAATTTCTCTTTAAATTAAGCAGAACGTTTTTATGTAACTCTTTAGAGATCTCTTTTTTCACAATTTATACGTATATACAGTCGATCCCATAAATATTCGTGCCGTCTATGTCCGTCGAAGAAGTTTGACTAAATTAAATAGTAGTTTTGATATTACCAAGTGAATTTTCATTGTAAATATGTATAAGCTGTGTATATATTTATAAAAAACATACACTCGGAGGCATCAAACTTACTACTCAATTTAAACAAATTTCTTCAATAGCGGGTACGAATATTTATGGGCCTGACTGTATCTAACAATTGCACAGAAAGAAATAATAACGCCTAGGGAATTGTTCACACGAGCAAAACAATTTATACATTTGCTTGCCCTGCGTTATCTTTAACGCGTGGAATAATATTATTACTCGTACTCCAGCGTGCGTGAAAAATATTTGTTAAAATTTTATAAGCAAAACTCACGAAGTTTGCCTTACTTTTTCTAATCCGGTACGTAGCTTCCTGATTGAAATGTTAGATGAGTATCGCGAGAGTTTAGAATTCCAGTGTCGTTGTAGCGTATGTTCCATCTTGGTAACGCATTGCCGACGAGTTAAATCCCGAACAAAGTGGCTGCATCGTCAATTTGAAAAGAAAGATGAAACCGATCGATATCAAGCCACGACTCACGAAGGTTAGAGTCCAGAAATTACGAGGTCACGAGCTAATCCTTCCTCGTGCATCTAATGTAAGTCGTCGGTTCGCGATACCGTAGCGGCCGGTTTCGCGTCGCAAACAGATTGCACCGTGCACCCAGACAACGATAATCACTGGTCCCTCTGTCAGAGACAGATAGGGGTAATCGGTAGAACTGAAACGGGCCGTGTGAATTTTCAATCAGATCGACTATTTCGGTGCTCCACGCGTTCTAGACGAACCCTCGACCCTATTCGAAAAATACAAGGTGGATGATTGAACTCGCCGAGATTCATTGGGTTTTAATTAACGTGGAAAATTTGGGAGATATCGAAAGATTGGTCTGCTGATTGATTTTCCAAGGAGAAGGGAGCCGAATGATTCGAGTATAATCGCATTCGTCGTTGCCAGGTTTCCTGAGATCCCGAGCTCCCGTGACCAGACAACAAATCCTGCGGTAAGGACCGCGGCCGGTAAATTATAAGCGGTCAAATGATCAAAATTATAAGGTTTGTCTGATGACGTTCCCCCGGACGTCGCCAGGGATAACCTCGACTTTAGCCTGCCATGCTGGTTTCCATCCGTCATGATTGGTTAAGTAAAGTCGCAGGGATGCTGATTCAAACGAAACGAAGCGAACGTCATGGGAAAGCTGGAATTCGAATACCATAGACGTGATCGATTGGAAAACTCAACTATTTATATATCCAAGGAACTATTCTGGTTTGGACACAGAAAACTGGGACATTAGAAAATTCTACATCAAATTTCGAACTATAAACTCCATCGATTTTATTTTATTTATCGATGGCATTGCCCTTCAAAAGTAGGGAAGATTGCTTACATATTAAAGTAATAGTTTAATAGTTTGAGTTTAAGTAACTTGAAATAGTTCACCCCATGCTATGGTTTCGTTACAATTATTGCTTGCCCCCCATCTCCCCTAATAATATTCCACCAATAAAATAAACAGTACGTATTTCTTTTAAAATGGAAAACTGTCATTTCTTCCTCATTTCTGTAAATATTTCAATTTTTCAAAGTGTATAGCGAGTACAGAAATTCCCCAGTAAGTAATGGTCGCCGATGTCTGAGTTGAATTGTTTTTGAGCAAAGACTCTCGGGAGCGAACGGAATGAATTGTAAAGAAGCAAGCGTGGTCAAGACAGGTCCGATATTCTCCGAGATTGACACCGCCCCCACGCCGGGAGAAATTACAAAATTAAAATTCAATTATACGCCGAGTCGAGCGTACGCTGCCGGGAGATTTCCTCGAGTTTTCTCCTAGTACGATTTCGAAAGACGTCCAGGAAAATTGCGTCGCCTATTCACGGGATCCCGGATGATCGCCGGGAGACGTCGCCGGTACGGAATGACAGGAACAATCTGCTGTTGTCATTCGTTTCGTGCTCGATTCAAGGCATGGCCAACAAAGAAAAGGAGGATCTTTCAGCGATATTGCGAGACTCGGAATCGGCATTCGTCGCGGGCCCTGCGAAACTGAGAGCGTATGGAAACTGATACCTGGGGAAAGACGTTCTTCGATAATGGAGCAATTTTGTTGGCTTGACTGGAAAGATTTTATTGTGTTTTTTACGATGCGATAAGGATCACGTTGATAACAAAACAGTATAATACAGGAAAATAGCATCCTTGCTTTAGATACGAAATTCAACAGAATTCTGTTGACTCTTTGAGGCACTCGAATTAAAATAAGAGTAACGCTGCACAGAAGAATATAGTTTCAACAACCTGATAGTAGGCTTTCTCTTGTATTAATTTCTATGCAGAAATGGACTTGGTCTGGATAAAGAAAGGATTCGAATGGAAAACCGAATAATTGTTCTTTACTTTTATCGGAAATCTATTTTTTGGAAGTTGCGTCGCGGAAAGAAGTACGTCGAAGCTCGGCAGTGCAATAATTCAGCGAGTATTCTGACATCGGGGTAAAAAACGGACGGAATCGATGAAACATAGGGCAAAGCAAACGAAAATACAAGTGGCTCCAGGCATTCCGTTAATTATTAAATTCCAGAACAATCTTCGTCGGTCGAGGGAGGTTTTGACTTTGACGGAAGCGAAGCCTCGACGAAATACTTTCACCTCCCCACCTCAAACCCTGCCTACCGCCCGTTCCACCCTCGAGTTGCTTTCAACATCCCCCGCGTTCGTCGTGTTTGCATTTCGTTATATTCAATCGCGTACGGGAAAAAGAGACGAGAACAATGCGAATTATGATATTTGTTTGCTCGACGGTCAGAAGAGTCCCTGGGGCGTGCGGCTTCTGCGAGCGACCGGGATTGACCTTGAATTTATCTGCGCAAATCTGTACGCCGGGATGAATAATTATTGAATGCGAGTAACATAAATATGATACACTGCGCGGAGACTGGTTCTGGCGCGGGGAG
Source organism: Hylaeus anthracinus (assembly GCF_026225885.1). Taxonomy (NCBI): domain Eukaryota; kingdom Metazoa; phylum Arthropoda; class Insecta; order Hymenoptera; family Colletidae; genus Hylaeus; species Hylaeus anthracinus. The sequence continues at coordinate 3,228,001 of NW_026534347.1, forward strand.
GACTCGGCTTAAGGAACGTTCACACGGAATTCACTATGTTTCCCATTCGACTGAAAGACGTGTACCTTTTTTTTTAAATTGTTAATCGACCATTCCACGCCTACTATTTTATATCAAATAGAATATTCTATAAAACCTTGTGATATATTCGGAATAGGTAAAAATGACAGTCCTCCCAAGTGTTAAAAAGACGCAAACTTGTATACCATTTGAAGTAATGTGCATTATAATATGAAATAAAATATAATACTGAAAAATATTGTACGATACAGTGTAATACAGAATAACACCTTTCTATAGAACCTTGTGATATTTAGAACAGGTCGAAACGATGCTCCTTAACCGTTTTAAAAATACGCAAACTCCCATACCATTTGAATCAGTGTGCATTCCGTGACGTGCATATTTTCACGCCAACAGTCATCCCGATATCGAGAGGTACCATTCGCGCCAAGTCAGCGACAGGGCAGAAATTCCAGTCGAAAAGTGTCGTGGGACGATGGGTTTAGGGGCAGTACGAGCAGGAGGGCAGGATCGTGGAAAGTTAGGCGGTCCGTATATCGGATGGTCGCGGATTTTAATCAAGCAACGATCTGACGGGGGGATTCCGATGGAATAGCCTCAGTCGCGAGATGGTGCTGGGGCACCACGGGGGTTCGACACGTACAACACCGCTGTGCGACGCGCGGGGCGCCTGTGCCCCGGCGAACCTATGGGTTTATACCTGCCCGGCAGCAAGTCTGTCCCCCTTTTGCCTCTTCAGCCCCTCAGCCTGGCGCCTCACTCTTCTCGCGCGTACACCTCTCGGAATCACCGATTTTATGGGCCACCTTCGACGTTTAATGAAGGAACTTTACGAGGCGGGATTTTGTTTTAAAGAGTATATCGGCCTCGTCGATAATTTTCGCATAACGACTAGCCACTTTCCTACCTCTGCGCTCCCACTGTGTATCCCGGATGGAATGGACGATTCTTATCATTTTTTTTCTCTCCCCGTGCTTTTTTTTTTTATTATTCCTTTTTCATTGTATCAACTGATTAAGGCCGTTTCTGGCCGGGTCTTCGAGTTTCAGCGGTTATGCTTCGGCCGCGGGACGATTTTTTTACTTTTTCGCTCGAGCTGCGACGCTGGGGATCGACGAAAGTTGAACGAGTCGAACTGTTGGCACGCTTCAATTTGTTTGGCATCGTATGGCCGCGTAGGCTTGCGAAAGCTCGAAGAAAGGCAGGTTGATGAAATTAAAATTCTCAGGGACGGGATTTACATTTTGACGGTCATTAACGGCGTATCGTTTTCTTCGTTATTCTTTAGGGAACTTGGTATAGTAAAGTCAGTTAATTGCAACGTTGAAAATTACACGTTTCTAAGGTATAAAAACGATTGATCCATAATATTCTTACTGTAGGGAAAACATAAATTGATCACGTCCTTCCTTTTTGCCGTGTCACGCCGTTATTTAGACTCGTACCTGCTTGAATAAATTAAACAACTACATTACTTATTCTTTGAACCCTTATTGCGCAGACCGGACGAACCGAAAGGGCCAAATTGGCTCGGAAACCGGGCTTCGTGCACCTATGGTCCAAACCAGCGGACTTCGAATTCCAATGAGGCTCCATAGAACCATTTGTTTATTCCCAGAGGATCCCATAAATAATTCGACGTTATCTATCGCCCCGTTCAATCGGTAATTACCTCGGCCCGAGGACACCGAGGCTTTCCCCGGGGCCGCGCAGCACGGAGCCTTTAATGACTTTCCAATTAATATTTCCGCTGCGATTCAATTAAAATTCAATTAATCAACTGGCCTACTGTGCCCCTCCGCCGTTACCTAAGTCGCGGAATTCAATTTAAATCTGCGTCGTATCGGTTACGGATTTGTTTCTTCCATTAGCATGGAATTTGATTTCCGAACGAGGAGAAAATATAGAATGGTCATTGAAAAAGGGCGAGAAAAAAGAATTCTGGAGGAGAAATAAAATGTTTTTGATGGGATATCTGAGAAGAAGATTCGAAAAGGAGAGGTGGTTGTAGTAACTAAGCTGTCGAATTGTTTCAGTTATTTGTTTCTTCCATTAGGTGCATCGAAGCAAAATATACAGAATGTCTCTCGAAAGAAGGGGAGAAGAATTTTGTAATTAATTAGGAGAGACTGTTTATTTCTGATGGGATATCTGAAAAGATTCGGAATGGTGAGGAGCGAGATTAAACGAGAGACGAAGAAACTAGGCTGTATCTCAGCAGCCGTATCGAGCGTGCAAACAAATTGTCTTGTTTTAAAGGCACCGGGGGAACAAAATCAACTGTACGCTGGTCAAGCACGCTGGTACGGTTGCTAGTATGTCGTCGTTCCCGGCGGCTGCTGATATTTAATACACGATTCTTTGCTGCATATTCATCGTATTGGCGCGGGATCCACGGGGGCGCGGTGAATCGTGTTCCTGGTAAACTTACACGGTGTACGCGGCAGTAAATATATTCCTGCATCGATATTTTAACGGCAAAGCAACGGCCACGTCCGGAGAAGAATTTCGAGGACGATCCTTAAGCTCCCTGCACAAATAACCGTCCTGCTCGCGTACGCGTTAATTGCGTTCCTCCGATGTAATTAATTGTTCGCCCTGGCATCATTAGACGCGAATTTTCGCCGTAAATTGATGCTCCATCGATTCGCTAATCACCAGGAATTGCTAGGTTATAGAAAGAAAGATTTTTCCAAACATTAATTTTTTAGAAAACTTGCCTCATGGATGGAAGAGGCGAAGGAAATATAGCGGAATGGAATCTGGGAGATCTCGACTTCTCGCGCGATAGGAGAGCCTTCCAACCCTGTCCAACCCTTCCCAACCCTTTCTGTCTGTCCTGTTCGGGTGCAGGTGTTCCGGAGGTGGTGATAACTCGGCTCGATCCATCACTGCCTCGGACGCCGGTCGAAGAGGTAGTCAAAGGTGGTCTAAGGTGGTTTATGCTACACGAACGAGACGCGTGCGTGAGCGTGTACTTAGACACCGAGCCTCTGTGCTCGAGTTGCCATGGTCGTTACCAGCACAGGTAACTAACTGCGTGACGAGATATATTGCGGTAATCGATACACCCAGCGCGGCCTCGACCCCAAGTCGAAAACCAATGCGACCGATTGTCGCGATAATAGCCAACTTGGGCTTGCACGATACCTACAATTATTCACTTGTGTTCTAACAATCATCCCTTCGTTGACAATTGAAATTCTGGGTACTTCGTTTCTTTATGTTAATTTCTTTATAAATTTTTCTCTCGAGTTTATTTCATACAACGCCATCAGAAAATAAAATCCTTTTTGGAAAGCCTTTACAAACGCCCCACACAGCGGTAAATTAGTGCGTAGAACTGTGCATGCACGCACCGAATATGTTGATGCCTATGGTCGCCCGTGCGGTTTCGATATTTTCAGAGATTTATCGGGTAAAACTAATTCGAATTGCTCGCCATTCCCGCGGCAAAATTCCGATGCGTCTTTGCATCATCAATTACAGTAGCTGATCCACGCTCGATGGTACTCTCAACCGTGAAAATGATCGTCCCCTTCCCGTTTACCCGTCCGATCCCGCCACCCTTGGGGAAAATCCAGTCGATTTTCGTCGATCACCCGTCGCGAGTGCGCGACAAATCCGTGGAATAACCTCGCACCTCTGGCGCGACGTGAAATGTACAAATGTGGGCAACCGACACGAATCGGTGCGCAAACTGGTTGAGTTACGATCAACACTGGGTTATAAAGTCCAAGGAGAGACGTCCGTACGTACAGCGAGGATGAGAGCTGACGCTCCGTGACAATCCAGCTCAGCGTTTCCCAAACCGTGGTCCACGGTAGGCAGAGCAAAATTTTAATTAATAATGGGGAGAATTAAATTCGCGAATATGTATTTTAGACGGGAGCTGTGAAATTAATTGTCACACAGAAATAATATTTATAGAAAGTCTAGGTCCCGAGAGATCCTCATACGTTCAACGATTCTCCTACCCTCGAGTCCCTTCGAGTCTTTCGCGTCTCGAAGTCCACTTACCAAATTTCGGCGATGCGGTGTTCTTCGCGAGAGTGGCCGATCTAATCGTTACACATCGCCGGAAACGGGGGTTGGAATTTATTTTAGGATGCTCTTAGGAGACTTTGTCCTGGAGAACAGCAAATCTCCCTCTATCTCTGGGAGTTTATTCGACAACCTCTTTCACGTGTGCCGACCCTGGCATCGAGCCGGCCGTGCTGTGAAAATCACGGGAGAATTTCGCGAGCTGGGAACGGAAACGCAGGGTTCCACGGTGGCTGGATAGAGAAAGGGCGAACGGTGGAGCGAGAGGGCGAACAAAAGCTTGGTTTCCGCTCTCGATGTCGCGCGCTCGAGTTAATTAATCCTCTCGACGCGACACGGTCAGGTACGCTCCAGACGGGTATCTTCCTTTAATATCGATAATGCGAGAGCGGCCGTCGAGAGGAGATGACTGGCTGCCAGGGGGGAAAAGAAAACCGAGGGCCGATGTTTAATAGATAGATACGTCGAGGGTAGCTGCGGATTCTGCTCGATAGGTGTGTGTGCGTGTGTCGGTAAGTGTATGAAATCGCAGAGGATCCTGGTGGCCTGGGGTATGCCTGTATAACAGTCCTGTCTTTAATACGCGAAGGCATGCGAGATTTTGTTGGTGCCTGCCGACGCTTTCGACTTTTTCCGCTTGATGTAGGAAACTTTTTTACTAGGGGTAGGTTTCCACGTGGATGTTTGACTCGTTTTTCCGCCAACGGTATCGCGTTTCTCAGCTGAGCGAATATTCGCATAATAATTCGCTTCCAGGAAACCTCCTCTTTCAAAACGTAACAATTCTTACTGGAACACGATTAGTCACCTAGTCTTCATCGTAATTTTGTTCGTGTAAATATATATTAACCCCTTCTCTTACGATTTAAATTCCAATAGCGTGTGCCAGAAACAGAAACAATAATATGACTGTTATTTAATTTATATATGTGATTTAATTATAATCATATTCTTGTTTTTGTTTCTGGCACACGTTATTGGAATTTATTTAATTTAATATACCGTTTAATTTACATGTATTATTTAATTATAAACAGCAATGACCATCAATTGTGGTACATATACCACGAAAGGTTTGCCATTTTAAAATCTGTGATAAATTAATAATATTTCATTCTAATTTCTGAATAGATCCTTGTTTTATTTAAAGCGATAATAAGAATCTACGTGCCACGTATTATTTATATTGAACTCGATCGATAAACTACGGAGCCAGACTCGTGATTGTAGTTAAGACAAAAGCTTTAATACGGTTTCGTGTGCCGGAGCACGGACGTGTCGTTCTTCGGTGGTCGTAAAATCAAATACACATCTATATTTTAATATGCCCGAGCAAAAGTTACACACTCGCGTACCCTGCTTGTCGCTTACTTACGTGTACATACATAAATATGTAATTTCGACGGCTGGTCTGTTTCAGACTGCGTCCGCCAATGCGCATTCGTGCATGTATCAGGGAGTACGCGAGCAAGTACGTAATATTTGCCTTAGCTCAATCCACACCCGGCTCCTAATTACTTACTGCCCAGCTTCCACGCCACGACGGATCGCTGGTCGCCGTACATGCGATGTACTACGGCCACCCTGCTACTTTATTATAGACATTGTGCATAGGCGCGAAGACGTGGATCAGAAGCGTAACAATGTAATGTTTGACGTCGTACTTCGTAGCGATTGTAATACCCAATTCGCTCCAAAAATTCCTCGTTCAATCTGCGCTGTGCGCGAGAGGAAACGGTAGTCTCACGTTTCTGTCTATATTTAGATTTATGAATAAAAGCGCGTATACAGGTTTTGATGTAAGAATTCGATCAGAATTTTTATTATTAATTCGAAAATTGATATATTCCGAGTCTGTGATATTTCTCAAATATTCTCTCGTATTTGTCCAGGGTGGTTGCTCGAATTTTATCGAAACGCTTGAATCCTCTGCGGGTCCACTTTGTAGGAGCAGGGTCGCGGAAGAAACGGATGCAAAATTTTCGATGCGGGAAACATTTTACCGCATCGCGAATTAACCATCCACATGCATCAGCGGTTAAAATTTGCTCCTAAAATTCATCAACTATTCAATTCTAATTTCCTTTCCCCTGGGAATTTATGTTCCTCTCTGTCTATCCTTCTTCCATCTCATGGTAAAGGGTGGCCAGTCTTGCGGAGTCGGAGGGTGGGACCTCTTCCCTCTATACCGTTCTCGATTCAGCTGAATGTACGACGTCGTTCGTTTTCTAACATTCTTCTACTCTACCGTGGAAATTAATTTCATTCGTACACAAATTAATCCGAAACCTGTTCACTTCTTTACTCTTGAAAGTACCGAGTGTAATCATTTTCCGAAAGTGACTTGGGAAATTAAATTTGTGGTTTACCATTTTTTCTTGAACCTTTAAATTAGTATTCTTAAATGTACTTTTTCCCTCGTGCAATTTTTTATTAACCCACCCCCTCGTTCCATTATTTCCCCCCCATACACTTCTACCACTGGTTTACTTTTTCACAAAGCCTTGACCCGAACAGCATATTTTTAATTATCTTTCATGTGCATACAAATAAGCTCTATAAATACTTGCTCCACGCTCGCCTCGTGTAAATCAATCGTTGGCCAGTACGAGGCAGGACGAAAGAAACTCACATGCACTCGGTGACAAATTTACTAGACCCCTGTACCGTTTCGGTTTTGTGTACGTACAATATCGTTATTCGAGATCGTACTGTCGTGACCGTTCCGTGGTCGAACGAAAACTGTTCCACGTTTATTAACTTTTACTGCGTGAATAATTCAAAGCCAACTTCGAATTTGCACAAGAAAATAATTAATCTATAATCCGTCATAGTTAGGTGGATTATGGTTCAAATAAATCGTTCTTTTCTTTTACGAGTTTCCGTGCAAAAATATAACTTTGTTAAAAATTGCTTCGTAAAAATGAAACTGCGGCTGTTTGAAATGACATCTGTGAAAACGTTGGCAGCGTATTTTATAATTTATTTATTATTGATAAAACGACGTTTACCCTTTCGATCGGGTCGTAAACACTTCTTGATCATCAGCCATTCGCGATATAAACTCCGAATTATACTCTCGGGGGCAAGGGGTTTGTTTTCACGTGCCTTCCACACACAATGCGCCGCACCAGTGGCCCTGTTTGTTTGAACAACTGGCCTGTGATGTGCATTCATAGCGCTCGCTATTAATAGGCGTAAATGTCACGGAGCGTACAATTGCGGTGCATGAAGTATATTCGAGATTGCCACGCAATGCTGACGGAAATAAGAAGAGGGTGGGGAATAGGAGAGGCATATCCAGCTGGAATATCAGTTTCTTTTCATAGATCAACTTACCATACTTTGTCGCATTGTCATCCATTATTCTTATTTTAACCCCTTCGTGCCTGCTTCTCGATACGAGTATTTCTCAGCTACGTTCGAGTAGGTATGTTCGGTAGGTTATGGAACGAGTTTGAAACAGTGCATCAATTTTCTCGCCACCTGCTCCACGACAGATATGAAAACAAACGAATCTAACATCCAAATAAACCGACGAAGGCGTCTCAGGAACAGGTGTTCCTTTATGCGAGACTTAGCAGGTTTGAAACGTTTCTTCGTCGAGTCGCCACTTGACAGAATTAGTTTACTATTATACACTTATATAATCCGTTCACTGCGCGAATCGAAAAACTCCACTTTTCGAAAATTCTTAAATTTAAATGTCAAAGCACTTGGTATAGTCATAACTTTTTATATTTTAATAACTTTCCTGAATAATAAAGATTATTGCATCATTGAACGACAACATTTTGTTGGCCGTTGAATATAATAAATAATTTATAGTTATTCTTGGTACATAGAACACGTATGACCATACAATCTCTTTCATACATTCATTTCTTACCAACAATTGCTTCCTCGCAGCCCCGCGCTACGTCACAGTCGCAACCCTTCAGCTCGAGGACTTATCGGGCCAGCTTTACGACTGGATATTATAATATTTGCATATCGGATAGATAGCTCGAGAACCGCGACCTTTAAATTTTAAATCCGTCGTATAAAGCTACGCCGAAGGTGAGAAAACACACTTCGATATTAAAAATTGCGTGGCACCGAAGTATTACCTGGAGGTAGCCTCGTAACAACCCCTCCTCCTCCACCGTACACGTACGCACACTCCCCTGTCCTCTTCTGTTTTCCACGCATGCCTTCTTTCAGGCTGCGTTCCTCCTGCCTTCGCAACCCTATCTTCCTCCCAGCTCTTTAAGCTTCCTGCACCTAGCAAACAAACTACACGCGTGCTTGTTTTCTCTTTCCCTCGGATACACCGCACGCGCGCGATCACACCTCCACTTTTCTCCAAGCCACTCATCCGCGTGCTACACAAACGCACGCTGTATCCCTTTGCCTAACGCACATAGTTTGTGGAAGTGTAGTAGGTGTACTCGCGGCACGCTCGCGTGTTAAGCGATGCCCTTGTTGGTTACAAGCTGGCAAACATGTTAGTGCCTAGGGAAAAGTCGCCTCTCGGTTATAGGAGAAGAATGAAAGGAGAGAGAAGGATAGAGCAAGGTTGATGATTTCGAGGAAACGGGCGCAATGATCGATGCAATCGAGATTAAGTACGCAAACGAAATGAGATGTGAAAGAAAGAAAATTGAAAATTCGAAAAAATTAATTTCGAAGGTGAGACAGTGGCGAACTTAAATTTGGAGAGGTTAACAAAGGAAATACTTCGACGAATGTTGAATTATCTGATCGGAAGGGAAACGATCGAGACGGGGAAAAACAGAGATGTTGTAGTAAAGTAAAATGGAGAGAAGAGAGAGGAGGTCCATCTCATCCCTAGGAAAACGTGGTGTTATATCTGTCGCGTCACGACGCACCCCGTAAATCGGGGCAACGTAATAATTTACGCAACTGCGTTAATAACAGCGGCGGCCGAGGAGATCGCGGAGAGGGTGGTCGAGGTGTTCTCGCCGAGGGGGTGGCGATTTATTTTATTGAATGTTAAATTTCATGCGGCCACTACGCTTCGGGCCTTCGGCATTTAATTAATTCACGGGCCGCGATAAATTCTCTGTAATATATTTGATTAAAGGATAATGCCACCGGTATTTCTACCCGTTGTACTCTTTGACTCGCCCTTCTGCCTTTGCCTACAGTTCCCTCGCAGTTTCCACTGTTCCATGTCTTCCATGCCATCCTCCCTCTTCTCTCTTGGCAAACCAGACCCCTTAAAATCGGCGTCGCTATCTCGTTATCGCGATTGATTCGTGTTTTAATATCCAGGAACGATGCTCCATCGCCATCGTGTCCCATAATCCCTGAGACGATACTTTCGTTTTTATTTTATACAAAATTAGACGAATTTCTGTGTTCCAAATTTATTAATATCGCTCATAGAGTACCGTTGCACGTGGAAGTTCAGTTATGGACGAGTTACATGACACGTTCGGTTCCATTGTCACTCGAGTAAGTTTCGCGTGTAGGGTAGTCGCTATTGTCGGTCAAGTTTACTGTTGACACGCTAGAAAAAGGGACCTTGCGCGCATTTTTAGACATACAGTGCATCGGCACGCAACAATCTGCACTATTTTCGTTCGCTTCCCCTTTCGGCGACGCAAAAGGTGCCAAGAAGCGATTTTCAATGCTGAATTTTCCTTTTCTTTCCTCATTTTTCTCGGTTTTTAAAAATGTTTATAATAAGCGCGGCGATCTCAATCTTTCGGTATGTTTCGGGGCTTTACGATTTTCCTTTCGAATAAAGGAATTCACCTACCACAAGTGGTGGACATTTGAACGCCATCACCTTTGAAATAAAAATCCTACGGGCTCTTTACTTCTTTCACGTGTTCCAGGTATCTCGAACACGTCACCGCCGACAGATTTCGCCTACGTCTTGTGTATCGAACGATTAACGCGCGATCAAACGAAGTTTTCTTCGCGTGTACCTGGCTGTAATTTGCATATGCGACCGGGGCACCCGCAGTATTATGACGTCACGACTACCCCGACGATCGCGTGCACGCACTCGTCAAAGGGTTGAAGCATGGTTCGGCTGGTTGCCGGTGACGGTCAATAAGTCCTCAGGCCCGTTCCACATAGAGGAATCGATCGAAAGTCGAGCTTAAGAAGGTCGTGCTGCCCCCTTGCAGCCACCTTCCGCGCTTAACCTTTACGATAATTCCCACTGATTGGCTGCAGCACCTGTTAAACGGTGCTTCCCAGAAATTCATAAATAATTTCCCATAATTGACCTGAAACGTGAAAACGTGATACGTTTGTCGGGTGAAATGTAACGCACGAATATGATATCACTCCCGTAATCGTGATCAACGATCAGCGAGTAATCAGTAATCGTGATTAATGAGTAATGAATATTCAGACACGATTACCTCTGAAATATTATAGGTCACTGGTCTATGAAACGTGGTTTACGATTACGGAGCAATCTTTGTTCAATCTGCGATGTGTAACAAACGTGGAAATGTCTATTGTTGTCTCTCTCCTACTTGTGTGTCCTCTAGGAAATAATGAACGTCGAGACGGCGCGCGAGGGTATCGTTCGAACTCGATAACGCGAACAACGTTTACAGTTTGCTTTTTCAATTACGCACCGGAAGACGAATTTACATACTACACGTTCCAGGACTACGACTTCGATTCCTAGCATATTTGTTCGGCAGGGCGCCAGAATAATTTGGAACTTCGCATCAATATTTGCGATATTAATGAACGAAAATCCGATTAGAAAGGTGAACGCGTATGCTGCGCGAATAAATTGCAAACTCTGGTGTTTGAATGGTACTATTTAAAAAAGCGTCGGGTTAAAGATCAGGAGACGCCATAATTTTGGATGTTAAGGGTTCCATCTGTAATGGATCATATTTTGGGGCGAATTTCTATGGATCGATCGTCGACGACTGCAGCCCTCGGCGATTTAAAAAGCAACCCCCGACGTAATTCGTGCAATAAAGTGAGAACCGCTGCCTCGTGGGCGAATTTACTGCCGCGAGGTTGGCACTAATATGAAGGGGGTTGATAATGATCTTAAATTATCGATCCAATTGTTTATACGCCGGCGCAATTCTATTTAATGCCGCGAACCGCGCCGAGCCACCTACCCACTTGCTATTCTATTTGCACCTAACACCTTTCTCGTCGTTTCATGCATTAATGTACAGGTATGGGTATTAAATTTATCGCGCTGCGCACGATTTCGGGCTAACCGATTCGCACGACTAATAGCGTCAGAGTTCGGAGCTAATTTATCTTGGCGATGCAATCGCGTCCGCGTTGCAAAGTAAATTGCAAGATTATCGAGAAAGAAAAGTTCCCCAAGCTCCGTTTGTGACATTACTCCACTTCTTGAAAATTCTCTGGCAGAACGTTGAAAAATTCTGGACCCAGACGTTCGATAACGGCGGAAGAAAGAAATTGTACGATAGATAATAAAGGAGCAAGAGAACGCACTCCAGACCGAGCGGGTCGCGTTGATGCCGCAAATGAAAATTGACGCCGCAGTCGTCATAACGGAGTCATTATGGCGCGGTAGTGGGCCAAAAAGGATGAAAAGGACCCTCTTCCTTTCCCACCTTCCAGATCGAATCGAAAGCAGCGGCTAAGTTTTTGTCGGCGCAATTTTTTAGCACAGCGCCGCGCCCTGAAAAAGCCGAAGACGAATCCAATCATCGTCGCGCACACATGGTTCTAAAATTACGCGTCGTCGATTAAAAGACACTCGTCCGTATTAACCCTTTCAGACCTGGCGTCCACGATCGAGCACACAAAATTGTCGATTCTTTTATAGATACCAGTGACGCACGTTACGTGCAACTGGCAAATTGGTGCGGCTGGGAATGTCGTGGATCGGGTATTAATTGGAAACGCATTAGAGGTAACGATCAATGAATAGATTGTGATCGGAGCGTCGTTAATGCGGACCTAACAATTTAATGAGAGGCGTCTGCTGACCGGCCACTATTTAACGAGTCCTTTCCCAGTAGCGTGACTCGTCGATTTTTTAAAAGCTAAGCGCTTCCTGTCGAACTCGACCAAAACGCCACCGCGCTGTATCGTTTGCGTGGACTGTTAAAAATGAAAGCATTTTATGTGAAGATTTAACGTTCGAAATTAAATGAATAATTAAACGAATGAATGATTTTGTGGACCGTGGATAAAAAATGTTGTTTCTCGACCAGATATGAAAAGTCTCCTCCGTGGAAACGCGGAGGGTTGAAAATTTCTTCTAATCGGGCATGGATTTCTGGAGTCGTTGGGGGAGTACGAGTACTATTTTTGCACATGTTTTTCATGTTACGCTAGACTAACTAACGGTCCCTGATACGAACGGCGTGGAGATTTATTTCTCCTGATACCGTCTCCTAATTATCGTACTAACTTCTCGAGGCTGAGCCGAGGCTTAGCCGCCGCCCAGGAATATCGGAGTCTTTATGCGAATCGATCGGCGAATAAAAACTTCACCGCGACGCATTTATGCCTCTACCTATCGTGCTGCACGCTTAAAATTATTCCTATACCGATAAACCAACCACCTGCAATCCTTGCCTTCAAAGAACTTTCCAAATGTTCTGATGTTCGATTGCCAAGAGCACGTGATCGCCGACTGGTCACGTTTCAGTGTATTTTTCGAAGTTGGAATGAAGCCATTAACGTTCACTCCTCCAGTTTGGAAAATGAATGATTTCCAATGTAACCAATACAAGTGCATGCTGTTGGTCGTTAAACACAAAACTTTTTTTGCATGCAACATTTTGCTCAATCTCTGTTAGCCTTTCAGGTATTACCTTCACGACTTCGAGAATAATCTACATCCCTCGAACACGAATATCACAGTCAAAATGAAAAAAATACATGTCCAATATTTTTTAATGGTTTGTCTCTATACCAAGCTTCATCAAAATCGGCGTGTAACAGTTGGCTCATGTTTCTTGTTAGCCTAAAAATGTTCTCATCAATGGATAAAGATCTAAAACGGTGCCTACGAGTGGAGGATCGCCTGTCCCATCGCAGGATTCAATCCTTCTGGGGATGATTGTGCTCCTATCAACGTTCCAAGCCTACCAAGGAGCTAATACTTCGCCATTGGCTCGAGTCTGCGATCGTTCCTATTATAGAGACATCGTTCCCATCGGCAGACGGCGCAGTAGACCCTAGATTTATCGTCGATTGCGGTTGGTTCGTTTGGAGAACGAGATCCAGGTGCTGGCCGAAACCTAAACAGACTACATAGTCAGGATCGGCGGTGGCACCGCTCCTGGTGTCCTTTTAAATTTGGAGTACGCGGGGCTAAATCGATCGGGGCGAATTCCCCGCGCTGTATTGAGTAGTTTATTGCTTTCATGCATTTGCATGCTAAGTAGTCGCGTGCTTACGAGTAATACCAGCGTCCCTGATACCATACGCTCCCGGTAAGAATGGCCTATCTAGCCTTCGGTCTTCGATATTGCGGCCGGTGGGACACTTATAAATTGAGATTTTATCAGACCGTAAGTCGGGGATTACGAACGGACCGACGGAAACGTTATATGCGCCGAGCGGACCTCGCCTCGTGTCTATATATCACCGCTCCTTTTCCGCCTTTTTGCAAACGTGGCCGCGACACCACCTGCGCATTCGTCGCCGGAACGCTCCGCTAAGAAACTAGCGGGGATAAAACTGAAAAATGGCGTTCTTCTAACGACACACGCTCGAACCGACCTGACCGTAATAATATATTTTAGGAGATTAGCCGACTGTTTCGCGAAACTCACGCGCGAAACATCGATCGGTTCGCCATGACTTTTGAGCGCTTCGTTAACCCCTAGACCGAGCCCGAGGAACCCTTTTGGCGAGTTCCCCAGGTTCGAGGGACCTATGCTCATCGTTCACGATACAAGAAACTACAAAATGCGCGCAATAATACAAACGTATTGAAAGTAAAGTCCACATTATGGTATTTTGCATAAAAATCTGGAGTCTAGTCAAGGAGAAATGAGATTCTAATTCTGACTGGTTAACTATGATTTTCTTTCGTTTTTATGTTTGAAAAGCATCTAGCTCGATAGCTTGTCGGAGTTCGACCCGTCTTTCCTTCGTCAAACAAAGGGTGGAAAGACGATTTAACAAAGCCCGATGGCGTCGCTGTTTCTTTCACTCTCAGATTTCAAACGAAGCTGAGAATTCACCGTTCAAGGGAGAATCGTACTGTCGAAACAAAAGTGAAACTAAACCGCAAAGAAGAGAATCCAATCGCCTCGTGTCCGAAACTGTCGGGACCACGCTTCGCAAGGGTCTCCCCTTTATATTTCCAAAGGGTTGCGTGCGCTCAGACGCGATCGGAGGCACCGTAATTTCCTGTCATGTAATCGTTCGTTTCGAATCTTCAACGCCGCGTGGACTTTCTTGCGATTCCTGCTGAACGGGCGCCCACGCTTTCTAAGCTTCCGGGAAATTGAATGCGCGAACGTAGACAGAAGCTCTGCGAATTCGAAGAACGGAAATTGTTACACCAGAAGTAATTCCACTCCTCGAATCCGCGCTTCTTAATTCTCGTCGTGGCCGATGGAAATCCGTAAGGATCGAACTCTTCAGAATTTCATGTTTGAACTCAAAACACAGAATTTGGTTGCTACTTGTCGATACCTCGAAGGAGCAAACCTTGAACAATTTTAATATTTACATTCAAGACATTTCACTTTCTACGTAAAGAAGTTCACTCGAAGCTCGTTAGGAAATTAACAGGCTGGAACAAAGAGAAAAATCGGAAGCAAGGGTTGAGGGAAAGGAAGGAAAAAGTGAGAGGATGGATAGAAATCGAAATCAACGAGGTTATAGCGGCAAGTGGGAGGAGAGGGATTCTTGAAGACGTCTGACGTCTCGCTGGCAGAGCCAGAAATTCCAATTTCCGTATTGGAGGCCAGATTAACCCCACGGCATAATCGTACCTTTATCAATAGGGGATCGTAATGAGTTTGCAGATAATGGCGACCTATCAGTCTTCAACGGAGGAACAATGATGGATCTGAAAGCAGTGTTTTCGTGGGCCCCGCAACAACCCCATATTGCCCTCTCACTTTCAGCTTCTTTTATCTCTGCAGGGGAGCTGGTAGCGACGGAAGTGACGTTGGGAAGTACTCTCAATGTATTAGAAAAGCTTCGAAGTTACTGTTTCGAAGTATTTTGAAGTATTCTTCTTGACATTAACTATGATTTGCCTGCACACGTCTGTTGGGGCCCACTGGCCCCCATCTAGCTAGGGTACCGCGGAGTCGCTAAGCCCGTACTGTAGCTGCATACTCGCAGGTTACAGACCCCTGAGGTCTTTAACTATTTGTCGGTGGAACGATTGGTTACTTGGTTTGTTATTAATAAGTCTTCTTAGCGATATTGTTTTTTTTTTTTACGTTTTTGAAGGAACCGATTGCATTTCAGTCTTGTCTTATATAAAATATTAAAATATTTGTAAATAGAGTATCGTAGGTGGAATATTTCTTAGAATCGCGAGAGGTTAGGTCGAGGCTCAGGAAAATCGAAGCAAGAGTGCAACAGATGCATCGAAACCGGGGGAGGTGCGGATCCTCCCCCGTGAAAAATCGAGCCGGCATTCTTCAGGAATTTTTCCAGTCGAGCCGACAAAACGACGAATTCATAACATTTCTCTCGCGTAAGTGGTAAGAAGTCAACTCAATGAGAGTTGAAGTGGCGGCTGCAGCGACGGAAGTGCTCCTTCCCCTGCGTACAGCCAACCCCCTCGTCACGCCGTTTTCCTCCTTTTTTCCTTCATTTTCGATTACGCATGAGCGAGCGCGTAAAAATTAGAAAGGAATCCACGAGAATGAGCGCTCGGATTAAAAGCCGCGGCGCGCTCGAGTATTTTCCCTCAATTCCCCGGCCCCCTACGCTTATCCGGCACCCCTTCTGGCCTTCGTTGGCGCTCGGCGCCTCCTGGCCACCCCTGCCGCCTCGGCTCTCGCGGCACAAGGCGATAAAATGGGCCACTATGCGGCACGAAAAATTTTACAATCAAGCCCAGACAAGCTAGTCCTGCCGCAGTGGTGCATAGTCTGCACCGTTGCTTCTAGCCAGTCGTGACGGGGCTGTTGGGGGGCAGGCGGGGGCGTGGATGGCGGAGAGCCACTCACTCCACCGCACACGCTTCGGATATAATAAGTCACGTGACATTAATATTTGAAAGCAGTCGGTACGTGGATTGCATTCGGAGTGCCTCCGTTTCTGCCTCGCAATACTCCTTCCTTCCTTCCTTCCTTCCTTCCTTCCTTCCTATCGTCTATTTCTTCACGAGAGCCCCACGTTCGTCGCGCCACCGCCCCTTTCTCTTCTCTTTTCTTCTTCGGCACTCGTCAAGCCGCGCCACCTTCTCAGCTGCCATCCGGACCGACGTCCCAACGGAACGACTGCAATTCCTCCTGTTGTTCCCCAGACCTGGCCAGACGAATCTCGAGAAGATACGGGATTGATTCGCACCCTGAGGTACAGTCAGATACGAGTCAGACTGGTTAAGTCACCCTATGCTTTTTGAGCTCAACGATAAAGCTTAAATTCCTATTTAGGTTCAAGTTTTGTAAGAACGTCTGCCAAGATTTTATTTCGCATAAAGATTCGCAGGGCTTATACACAGGACTTACTCTTGAAAATTATACCACCATTTTGTAGGTATTTGCAATTAATTTTAGGCAGTGCAATTAAAAAATATTTTAGACGAAACTACATATTTTTCAATCTGAAAAAAATGCTTCTTACTTCAAAAAGCGAAGGTCACCTTGACTTTTTTGAATGGCACCACCAAATTCCTCGCGTGAACGACAGGAAATATGGCAAGTGGGAGGAGATGTTTGGCTAAGATTGGCTCGCGAAATCACCCCAATGTTCACCCCTCAAATAATTCGAAAGATTGAATGGCACCTGTGCGAATGACGTCAAATTTTTTTTTCCCATGGCTCCGCTATCTTCAACTTATCATTTCTTTCCAGGGCATGCATCCCTCGATCCAGAAAATAAACCGTAAAATTGCATCCGACTCGAAAGGTCTCGATTGGTAAGCGAGCGACTAAAACGTTTTAAAAAATTGAACCGCCGCGACGGAGGGAAAACGGCAGCCGCGCATTTTCCGTGTGCCTCGTTTCGCGATATATTTCCGGCCGGGGGGGAAGGGGGGGGGGTGCGGCCTTAGAAATGGAATACCCCACTTTATGTTTTATGCGATAGATCAGCTGGCGGGCTGTCATACGGAGCTTCGCGTCCCGGGGATAAAGTAAGATAGACGGATATCTTCGTGTATGCGGATACGCCGCGGATAAATTCAACCTTACGTCCCGCGGCTTTGCGTTTTACCTATACCCCCACCTCTTGTCTACCTTCTCCGCGGTATATATTTGCCCATTTCGCAGGGGTGCTCAAGCATCTTCGAGAAAGAAATGCGACCAAAGTCGAGTAAAATATTCTCCAGGCTTTCCTTATCCTCTTTCCCTCGCGATTTTAAGTTCAGCTGATTCGATCCATCGAAGACTCCAGGACGAAACGCACTTTCCTTTCTCTCCCTGACTCTGCCTTTGACCCTTCCAAAATCATCTTTGATCTATGAAACGTCTCTGAAGGCATCGATACTCCAAGTTTCACGGGAACCTTCCTCCAAACGAAGGAACAGTCGGTCGTAATACGCGTGAAATTTGAAATGGTCGTAGTTTGAAAAGCGGTGTATCTTCTCGAAGAAATCGACCTTCGAGCTTCCCAGCGAAGGGATGCATAAAACATAGGGGCATATAGTGGCGCTCGTATACCGACTCGTCGTCTCTATCCGTTGGCCGTGGTTTTCCTCGCTTTTCTCTCGCTCTTTTCCGGGGAATTGCGAGACAAAAACTCACCCCAAATATGACGTATGTACGTGGATGCAGAAGAGCACGGTGCCCTCCCTCCCCGAGTCTCTCACCCTCTGACTCTACCTTTGTCTCTTTTATTGGCGTTCTCCGGAGAATTGATAACGGCGGAACGCCGCTACGAGTACGCTAATCGTACTCGAAAGGATACTCGAGACTGCCGTGGTATTTTTCACGATTTCCACGATCCCTCCCGTCTCGCCCCATCCACACCCTGGCCCGGTTCCTCCATACCCTCCCGATCCTTTCTCCGATATTTACTTAAGCTATACATTTTATGCGAAACAACCACGTGGGTCAAACCGAGATTTTTCGTGGTGCTCGTCTAAGGGGAGGAGGAGAAAGCTCATTTGCGCGATAAGGTAGAGTGGGGTTAGCCGGACCACCTTCGTTTCCAATGTTCTTTTATTCCCTTTTTCAACGAGCACCGGTATATTCCTCTTCTCAACATTTTCTGGGGCCGTTCGAGTTCCTGGAAAATGGATAGTTTTAATAATCCACCCTCCTTGTTGTTTCGCAATTGTTCGACAAAATTCCTAAACCAAATGTGATCGAACGAATTGGGTCAAGATTCGACGAAGAGATCGGAGCCAGTCGTTCCCATTTTATAGTCTTCGTTAGCGAGAGGTCCAGGTTACTGTGGGCAACTTAGAAATCGTTACGAGCCTCGTCGTATAGTAATTGCTCGGAAATCAGGAAATTTAATGCTGTATTATAATCGTTGTTCCGTAGAATCGGCGATCGTTAATACGTTCAGTTGCACGGGGCAGGCATCAGGGATGGTTTTTAACACGAAAAACCGTGATCGTTTTTGTTCGTTAGCCCGTACCTTTCGATCGGGCTAAATTATAGACCCTTGATTACCTCGAACTGACGGCGAGAGGGGGTGGAGAGGGCAGGGATACGCAAGAAAGTCCTTCAGAGGGCTCCGCAGACCGATAGACTCCCATCGAATCCCGTCTCCACGCTCGTTAGAGGGGCGAGAATGGAGTGCCCTGGCGCAACGTTAGTTCCTGCTGGCAGGCAAAGTTATCAGCTCTTAATACAAAGTTACAGGTTCAAAGGAATCGTAAAATCTTGGAGGTTTTATTACGCTTCGCTGTCCTTGCCTTATTGCAATCCGTGCTAAGAATTTACAACTCAGATGGAAAGAAAATGAAACCCGCGATAAATTTCACGTAACATGGTAATTAACTAGAACTAATCCTAGTTGTGACCTTAGACTTTGTTTCATACAAGTTTAATCTTCATCTCGGTCACTCGAAGATTTAACGTTTCGCCTAATCTCGTCTCGAGGCTATTAGGTATCTATTATATCTACGTTTCTCGCGTGTTTCTATCCTGCCATTCCATTTGGGTTCGGCTACTTTTTACCCTCGTCTTTCCAGGTCGAACAATCAGCCGTTCAGCAGAAGCTTTTTTGTCCCCGTCGGTGATAATTATTGTCTCTCGTAAGTTCAAATGGGTCGGGACACCTGATCTATAGATCCAGATTATTAGACGCGTGTAGCTCGGCATTCAGGTTGAGCACCTGCCTCACCTGTTGCCGCAAAACATTATCTCGACGGCAATGTTCCGTGGCACTCAGCGTAGTCATCTCTCACCGATAAATGACGGAAACTATTTCGCAGCGTTCCTCGCGCGCAACTTTTTCTGCCCCGAGGAATTAGCTGGAACGACACTCTTACGCACGATATACGACGCCATGTTAATTGGTCTCGAAATATAAGAAGTTTTGCGCAGAGCGCTGGTGGATCCATCCTTTTAGATTTTTTCTTTTAAAATGTTAAAATATTCCTTGCTTGTACAGTAGTCTAAGCGTTCATTAGTTAGTAATCCGAGCGTATATTTTCACCCACGCGAATTTATGGGAATCAATTTCCGGTTGAATTTCTCGCCACCAGGACGGACCAGAAATTATAAATTTCAATAGAAGCTTTGCTGTCCGAAGTGTGGGTACAACTATGCTATCACTTCGACCGTGCTTCACGCCTCGAATCGTTGTTATAAATTTCGCGAGAGCAGAAGCACTTTACGTTTCGCGGAAAGGGGAAGTACCCGTGACAGTTCTGCTAGTTGCTGGAATATCCGCTGCTGGCCGTCGGGGCGCCAGTTTCCAGCAGCATTGTTTCTCGACTCTTTCGAGTCTTCCTCGCTCTTCGCGGTGCATTCCAGGAAAGTAACTTCAAATTTTCGAGTGATTCTATTTCACGCTTAAACTCCGCGCATCGATTTATTTAGAGAATAATTCCCTTCGATCAAAATATCATTAAAGCGTCGGAGAGCACCGCGACGCATTCGTCCCTGTTGAATTCAATAGGGATTTATTCTGCGCAACCATGAAATTTTATTACACGTAACATTGTAGAAAATTTAGATTGCCCTGAAAAGCCGTGCCTCATGTTTACGTAATTGTGTAATTTACTGTGTCACGTTGCGTGTACACACTTGCTTCCAATTTGCGCGACAAAGACGTTAAAACGATTAACAGTATTCCGCTCCAAATTGAAAGAACGCTCGTGAATCGAGGGTCACGTGACCGCCAACTAATTAGTTGGCAGCGTTTTTGCGAGATTGGAGTTTGGGAATACGCGGAATGGAGAATAAACGCGGTTCCAAGAATAGGAAACGATGCGATGAAAGTCGAGTCGACCCAGACGATCATGCATATAATGATCGACGAGTCTAATGACGGTCGGATTAATGTGGAAGCCGTGGAAGCGAATCGATGATGAGTCGTTTCGTGAGGGATGGCAAAAAACGCCGATAGGCGCAGGTCCGGCTTCGTACGAGGACGAAATTGATTGATGATTAGAAGCTGATAATTAAAAGCGGCGTTCTCCGCCGCGATTCCTTTTGCTTAGTAAAGTTCGGTCGATTAGAGAGATTGCCTCGAGAAGTGCGGATTGCTAATTGCAAAACGACTGTAGAACAGAACATTGTCTCGTTTCCTGTTATCTGTAAATTATTGCAATAAATAGCGTAGCACGGGTGATCGGTTCTCGCGAATATAACGATATGTTTTAAGAAACAGCGAGGGCTCGTTGGTCCGATTCACTGAACCAGTAACTGTTAAATCCCCACAATTAGTTTCTTATTCGAGGTCTCGAAAAGTACTCCATGAGGGCGGATCATGTGTGCGTAGCGACGGCTTCTCCTATCCCTTTTAATGGCCAAGAATTAGAGGATATGTGGGACCAATGATTCACGGACCGCACGATTATTAGAAATGCGAAGGGTCGAGTCGAAGTCTCTAATGGATATATAATTGTCATCGTTGTTCCAGATACTCATTTGCTTCTACGAAGTAAACCGAAGAGGAACCCGGAGGAAAAAGGGTTGAAGGTCGCTCAAAGTTGCATACTACAATGCATACGCTGGACCATAGTTTGTTATGCACATATTTGCTTAACGTGAACTTGATGTTTATACTTTGAGCCGCGGAATGCGCGAATTACCATGTTCAGTGTACGATGATGGATTTAATAATACATCTGATAATGTATAACATATCTCGCAAGCAGGTCACAGGTAATCAATCAGCTCTCTCATTTAACGTACTCCTATATTTCACTCTTACCGCGTGGAAAAAAATGTTTCCTCCTCGTAAATTGAGGAACCAGCGCGAAGGAATGAGAGCTCCTTGCCTTAATAAATATCGCTCGCTAAAGAGGCGTCATAACAGTGTCATTTCCGTCGCCGCAGCGAGTCGAGACGAAGCCGTTACTCAAATAAATTCGTTCCGGCCGAAGGGACACGTAAATTATTGTGAAGAATTAAATTCGTAACCAACCCTGTACACCAGCAGGCACAGCGCTGTCATTGCAAAAGCTTCTATCGTATCTTAATACGGGTTGGTTCATCGACCAGTTACCCTTATCGTGACGAACGATCGAGCTTTAATTGGTCGATTCGTCATCCCACGACGAATTTGATTATCAACGTCAACCGAGGAACTTATCGTGGCTGCCCTCTGCACGCGAATGACTCACACTTTAAAACGTATCGTGCTCCCTCGGAACTTTCATATATCGCAGATATCGTAGACACTGTCGGACGATCGATGGCTACCAATAGTTTTTATTAATATGTTCACTGCTAGACCGATACTTGAACATTGTTACGAGGCTAAAATTTCTATAATTGAAATGACACAATTATTAGAAATGATGTTTCTATAATTTTATTGTTATATTATAATATATAATTTAAAGTTTGGGATAATATTTATTTTTGGAACCTGTTCGAAATTCATAAATTCCATGCAGATTTACTTTCTTTAATACTTCACTCGTAGAATTAATTAATTTATTTCCCTAGTGTAAAAGCCAGCAGCAGGAGTTGAATTAAAATTTGCTTGAATTCCTAACACGATTCATGCTTTCTCAAATCACTTCAGCATGAATCTTCTAATATTCTCCGTACTTCACCTCTCGTTTGGAAGGTAACATGCTACACCGATTAATTTAGCGAGATCAGTGCCTGAGAAACGTTATGGTTAAGAGTTATGGAGTTGATAATAACAACTCTGAGCGAAGCTTGAGTATCGTAGGGTTAATGTTCGGTATCGACTTTCTGAAAGAGAAGCGATCGCCAGGGCTAATGCTGGTTTGATGAAATTATAATTCCACGGGGCCGGAGGACTGTCAAATGATCGGCCATTAGGTGCACGACTTTCGGTTCCAAGCACGCTCGACTGATGTCAATATAATAGTGTGATTCTCCGAAACGTGAACTTTAGAGATTCATGAAAATTACACACGGTCCACACGTAAAAGTTCAATTTGCGTATCATGCGCGATTATTATTTGTTACTGTCGCCCCCGAATGTTCCTTTAAAACGACGATAAATTAAGATTATTACCGTCGCGTCGCGGCATGGGTGCCGAATTTAAAACTATCGAGCGCAATTCGTTCGGCTTCCTCCCGTTTGACGAAGGACGGCGGTGCGCGCGTTTTGCGGATCATTAATTTAGAAAGCCAATAATTACGACGCACAATTCCCGCACGCACCGGAGAATGTTAAATAAAATATCAATCAACGCCAGGACTAAATTATACAGCCGCCACAATTAAAACAGACCGTAACGAATTGCAGACTGCCCGATACTTGAACGCGACGCGTTCGCGCAACATTAAAATCCGGCTATCGACAACAGTAATCGCTTTAATTAGCGCGTCCGCATAACAACTAGATCTTAACTGCGGCTCTTTTCTACGAGGCACACGCACCGACGCGGTTCATAAACCGCGGATTTATCATTGTAAAATCCGCCTAACGCGTGGAAATATTCGCGCTTACGAATATCGAATATTTTAACGCGTTGAACGCCACGTAACATGGATCGTCACTGGAGGAATTAAAAAATTATTTCCGAGAATCAGTTGTCGAGGAACACGAGCCTCGATAGAATTCGCGAAAATTAATTTATATAGTTTCCGATTGTATTAGAACAAAATTTTAGCTTCGCAAGTATTTCTTAATAATATCTAGTGAAATCTGTGTAACTTTCTTCCAAGATAAATAAAACTAATCAAACAAATTTCTCTGCTATCGATCCACGCTTGAATCACAGAAAAGTTTCAGCGTTTAACGCAACGCTAATCTATTTTTTTTCGTATCAATCGTAAATTTCGCTTGTCGCTTTTTCCACGAGGGTCATGAACGTCGCCGCGAGTTTAGCTACGTGTTTACGCCATACATTTTTTTTTTTTTTGTTGGTTGCTTTTCCGTACCCTGTATCAGTTGATATGCAAATGGTCGCAGGTCCATAGCCGAAGGCAGATAAAATATTTTATTCGCGGGACAGATGGCCGACGAAGAACGGGGGAAAAGAGCGGCGCTCTTGTTAATCAATTTTTGATAAACTGCGAGTCGTCGCGGGCGAATAAATATTCGTTGTAACGAATAAAAAATTGTCCCCGACTGTTATCTCACGGTATTACAATATAGACTAATTTGCTTGCAATACCAAAACCAGTTCCCTTTTTCTTTCCTTTTTTTTTTTTTAAATAAGGGTATCGCTAAGAGGAACGCCCTTCTTCATCTAAAATGAAAATCTCCCTCAACTCTCGCAAAGATTGCAAGATGCAGGCAACAAATTCCAGCGATTGTTGCTCAACAATTTTCGCAGGATTCGCTCGCGCGAGTCGTAAAGCCTTGCGATTCGAGCGATAATTCTTTACTTCGTCCAACTCTAACGGCGATGATCGAGCCAACCTCGAAAAACCGAGCTCGCTTGTAAAAATTCGATGCTAGCCGCGCCCCATTTTTTATTAGAGCCCCCACTCGCCCGGGTCGAGGAGATCCGTAATAAAGTTACGAAGTTATTTCCAGTTGATTATCGTAAAAGTTCGAGGGCACCGTGCGATGTATCTCCGGGGGCAATCAGTTAAAGAATGCTACGTTGATAGCGTTCGGGGGCGGCGGGTGGCCCAAGGAAATTTCACGAATCTCGGGTTTGAGACTCGTGGCTGGTCCACGGCTGAAGAACTCGCGTCTGGGATGAAGATGCGCGACGGTGGAAATTGCCCCGAGCCAGAACTTGGAACGACGAGTGACGGGGAAGGTAACCTGTGCTGCGTGATATCCATCGAACGCCGCGAAACGCAAGGCAGAGGCTGTGCGTTGATTATATTGGTTTCTTATCATTTTGAGAACCACTAATGGGTTGATGCAATAGCAACTTTTGTCATGATATTTAAATTTTCATTTACATTCCAAACCTATATCATCGCTTCTATATCAAAATCCGGATAACATAAGCTTCTAATAAAGGCAAGATCCCTAAGAAAGAAAGTCCTAGACAACTCGTACCTCAACAATAAATAAATAAATCAGTGATCCCTTCAGAGAGCGATGAAGCGTATCCACGAGGATCCCGAAACGTCTCGAGGAACGTCGAAGAGCGGATACGGAGGACCCGTTTGCTGATTGCAAAATAATTGAATGGTCTGTGCCATCGGTCGGTCTCGAATCTATCGGTCTGATTGGCTGTGCAACGGTCTGGGTGCAGGGGGGGGGGGGGGAGGACTGGCGGGTCTGGTAATGCGTTTTTAAAGACCAGCCCGTAGTGCGTGGACTCCCGAGGGCGGGAGCAGCGCGAAGAGCATCGATGTGGCTTGGGTTTCATCGGTGATGGATCACCGGCACCGATCGAGCACCACCAAACTAATCAATAATCACGCTCCTTCGAACCGGCAGCTATTACCTAGCCCGCGGCGGCGGGATCATCATTTCTCTTGGTCCCCTGGTTTCTTCGTCTGCTCGGGCTCAACGCGGAGTAATGACAAGTTATCATTATAAACGTATTACGGCGCGGTCGCTTCACCTGGTTCTCCTTCGAGATCTTTTCCCTGGCTCGAGATAACGACGCTTCCGCACAGATAGCCATCTACCGGTTTCGTCGGGCGCAGCTGATCGGTTGCTCAATCGGCCACGCTCGAGAGACCAGAGGCGGGGGACGATTTCACCTGTTGCCCCGCTATCGAGTGTGATCGATATTATCGTGGACCGTAACGGTTTCGGTCGCCGCGGGAATCCTCGAGTTTCCAGGAAAATTTCGCGTTTATGGCAGCTGGGGCGCAAGAAGATGGCGGGTCAGTGTTGACCCCTGGCGAAAATCTTCGTCTATTATTATATATTATAAATACTCACAGGTACAACGACGGACATCCTCGTCGGAAATGGTTGAAGAAGACACGCGTTTAATTCGTCGCAGGAATTTGCGAACCACTGCTAAGACACTGGGAGCCCCCAGAGGCGAGACGTAATATCGACTGTAAGCTGAAGCGGAGAGCGACTGTGTGTTGCGCTAAAATGTACTCTAGACGCGTGCTGTGTCTGTGGTATACTAAGTAGTGATAATTTGCAAGCAAAGCTAAGCATCGTAGAAGACCGCCATTACCATGAGACGAGCGTTGTGGTTTTTTTTTTGCAAAACAACAACACACGGCCTGTACTCGTTAATTCCTCGCACACGCGATTACGACGCAATTCGGGGCCTGTTGAAACGTAGTAGAAAGTGTAAACAAATGTTCGAGGGACGGTCAAGAAATGAAATTATAGTGTACAGTGATATTCATACCAACTGAAACTATTTTTGCCACGATTGTTACTGTTCTTATTTAAATGTAATAATTAAAGCCCGTTCCATTTTTGGGACATTGGCGGATAATAGGTTAAAAATATGCGGTATTATTTGCACTGCACGAATTACTCTCAGAATTATTAAACGATGGTTCGATAATTGGGGCGTTTAGGTTGCGTGTATCGCGAAGCAAATTCGTCGCAAACGTCGCTTTTCACGTTGCCACTGCAGCAGCCTTTTCAAATCCACGGCCAGGGACGCGCGTTTATTCCCGAGCAGCATTCAATTTATCCTCCAACGGTACCTGACGATACATCGATGTATCCTCTAGCGCGCCACCGATGCAAATCCGCTCGGAAAACCATAACACGAACAGAAGGGTGAGAAAGGTCCGATACCGGCCGCGAGGAAAAGGGAAGCGAAGAGAGGGGGTGGATAGCACCGGCGTTCGATAGCCTGTAAAGAGACGAAGCGAGAGGCTGTGACAAGGTGAAAATGCAGTAATAAAACCAGCAAGCTTCCTCATCCTTCGTTATCAGTTCCCACTCGACTCACACCCTTTTCATCGCGGTGTTGCAGTATCGATAAAAGCTTGGATGTATTGTAAGCTCGTCTGGGAGCGGAATCACTGCCGCAGATTCATAGGGGGTTTGTCATGGTATGGGAAAGCCATCAATTTCAATGGGCTTTGAAAACCGAACTACTTGTTGCATGCCCTCCCCCTGTTTTCCCTCCCCCTATCGCCCCCCTTTCCGGAACCGTTCGCTCGCCCCCCTCTCGATACGAGAGCCGATAGCTTCCCTCGGGAACGATGGCTGCGAACCGTCCCGAATGTGTTTCCCGCCTCTGAACAAGGGTTGCCCTCTTTTTTTTTTTTCACTTTTCCTCGTAGAACTGATATCCCAGGCCTTCGATGTCGCTACAGGTGTACGTTATCGGGAAAAAACGATCGGGCTCCTAACGAACACTCGTACCACCAGCTTCGAATCACTGAGCGATTCAACCCTTTCGTTTCTATTTTCTTCTATCTACGTTACGTAGATTTCATTGAGCCGAAACGTGAAACGAATAACGCCTCGTAGAACATTGCAACATTATTACTCTTCAATTTGTATACATAGTAGCTTGCGTATGAATAATTCTCCTTCGAAACTTTACACTCCGGTTCCTGCATCGACCTGGAAATTAATTGCTGAATGTATAAAATCGTTCTTTTCGTTGGCCAGGCTGAGAATGGTTTCCGATACATTTAGCCGTTCTACTATTTGTGTATTATCTTCTGGGGGATTCCGCGGCTGGATTCGAGAATAGGTTTCACTGGAACAAGTTACGGTATTCTTCTTATTCCGAGCCGATATGCATCGCGGAGCAGACGTAACGAGGGGGATGACAGCTCGCAGGATGTCGATGAACAGCGTCGCGATTTTCCCTTTGTTTTTAATCACTGACCGAGTAGATTTGACGCTACACCGCGGAACGTCGTTAATTGGCCGGGATAGCAGGATAATCAACGGCGCTATTACTTGCGCGAATTAAAAGCGCTGTTAATGCTAACGTGGGAACATTCTGATCGTCCATTGTTTAGGCTGATCTTCGTAGCTTCTTATAATTACGTGGTAACTGTATCGTACCGGTCCTCTGCGTGTGCGAGCATGTTTGCCGAAGCGAACCTGGTATTCAGGAATTTGCTCCAATAATCCGTGGTGTCTTTAAACGTACCAACGATATAGGCAACGATGTATTTCTATTTCGTTTAGTTTCGTTTAGAGAACTGAAGTATTGCTTCTGAATCTACGACAAGAATTTTGAAAGAACATTTGACCCCTCTTGGTACGTTTAGTATTAATCGGTCTGCGAGTCCCTACGAGTTCTACAATATATGTCAATTCCCAAGCAAGGCAGCAAATGCTGTCTGAGCCGCTGACAAGTCTTTCTCTCGTCGCGGAGCTTTCGACTCGTCAGCTCGATCGGATCAAACCACGGTTTCAGTCCATTGCTAGCGCGGTTGACGGGGAATAACAATCGATGGGCTTCATCCGAGTAAAGGCTCGAGTAAACCCTCTTCGAGGGAAGAACCCAGAGTGTGGGGGAGTTCGTGCACAGTTCACCCCTGATATCGAGGCGGTTACGCGGAGCTTCCGCGTTAATCACGTATCTACACACACGGGTACCCGCTGTTTGTTTACCCGTTGACGGCTCTAATGATTAACCAAATCGAGCCTCCTGCGTTACGCATCCTTTCTTCCTCTACCATTCAACGTTGCGTTCGCATTGACAAGCTGGAGGCGAGAATTACGCGGCCCAGTGCAGCTCCATCGGCCGCAAAGATGAACGGCCGCTGAAAATCGGGAGATGTTCTGTTTTGTTGATTTATTGCAGGATATTCGGCCCCGCGCGTCGGTTTCCCGATCGACGCTGGTCGAACCGTGGTCCAGGAACGAAGAATAGCGGCTCGACCCGCTGACAGTGCTTTATCGCTTTTAAACGCCTCGGTTAGGGGAACCGTCATTGCGTTTATTAATGACTTGTTACGGGACTTCTTTATTACCTGTAATACGTGCACGGACTGTCGAGGGAAAGCAGAGAACGTTCATATTTTGGAGGAATGAATGTCGGAATGAATTATGGCGAGCATCTGTTGCTAAATGCGCGAGGCATGAGTCTGTTTTTCTTCGGGATCAAACATGGTTTCCTTCCCGAAATCTCCGACAATCTTCCACTCAATATCCGGTGTTTTATATTTACAAGGTATCGGGAACCGCGGGAGAGAAAATCTGCCCTCTTTTTCGGATATTCTTTCAATATCGAGGGGAATCTTTAAGTGGCGTCAGCAACAGGTTGTAAATTCGTTTTTTAAGGGATCCGTTGGTACCATTCGGTTCGAGGTTACGAGGGTGAAGAGAATTCCTTCGGGAGAGTTTGTCTCTCCTTTTCCCGAGTCGGCCGCGGACCGTTTCCCTCTTTTCGTCTAGACGCGAACCAGCCGACCTTTGCGCGTTTTCCAATCACGCCGTTTCCATCCCCATTTTCCCCACTGGTCGGAGAAAACGGATTTCCTGGCATTAGAAGTCGAGAAAATATTCCTTTTTGAGTTTGAATAGGACGTTCCCTTCGATCTCGCGACTTATTCATTCATTTATTTATTAACGGAAAAAAAACCTCATTTGGACCTTGAATTTTTCTTATTAATTAAAACTGGGTTTTATTTAATTATTAAGAATTTAGTTGAACAGAATGTAAAAGGTGGAAATGTTGCGATACAAGATGGTACCTATGTAATTCAATAAATATATATGAAAATTGTTCTGAAAAATTGGGCACGAATTTTCTAGACAACCCGGTATGAAATAGAATTGCGAAGGCATTGAAATCGATTAACTTTAACAATGGGAAGCGCAGCTGACGTGGAAATATATGATTTTTGAGGAATTAATGTGCGTGCAATCCAACACATTTGTTCGCAAACATACCGCGTTCAACATACATCTCGCGGTTCGTTGCTCGACGATCGACACAATCGAAGAACAACCGTGGAACAGAGGCAATTGCAGGCACAGATCGGAAACGTGCTGTTCGACAATTCACTCGGACAATGACCATGAAATAACATTTAACTAGCCATGGTGACTTGACCGACAAATTACGCGGAATAATCAAGAAAAAGAAACGAACGCAGGCAGGGGGATATCGGGGAGTCCGAGCGGGGAAAGGGAAAGAGAGAAAGAGCTCTGTGAGACCGGATGCAGGGCAATCATTTATTTTATATTAATCATGCACGGGGCAGGAAGAAGGGCGGTCGAGTTTTACGCGGTACTAGACACAGCCCCGAAAGCAGTGGGACAAGCGGATAAAAGGATCCGCGTTGTGTTCGTTCGGTTTTCGAGCGTTGCCTACGAGAAAAGAGTCGGTGCATGTCGTTAGCTATGATGGGGCACCCGGATGCCCTGGAAGGAGGAAGCCGCTTTCATGGAAGACGTGTACGTGGATTGACAGATTCCTGTGTGCCATTGTTGTCGTAGTCATGCCCGTTGCCCTCTAGGAATCGCTCCTTGTACGCGTTTTTTCTTCTGTGGGACAATGTATTCCGCTGCCTTGACGTTGGCATCTTTCCGACCCGTCTCTGATGCTTTCTATGTATATACTCGGATCAACAGTTTCAAGTAGAGACCGTCTAATCAAAGTCACGAAATAACGTTGCTTTGGTCATACTTTGCAAATGTTTAAACTTCATAACCATTTTTTGTAACACTCCATTCCTTTCCTTTCCTTTATTAAAATTTATATATTATTTAGACCTTATTTCGCGTCTTCGATCGTAGCGTATCACGATTCACGAGATGAAGTGCACGGTGCAGCAAGTAAGAGGAATGCGAAGAACGTCGTATCCTCGGTGTATCCGTTACACTCGACAAATGAAATTAACGTTACGCGATATCAATTTACATATTACGATAGGATTATCGTAAAGTTTGTTCTATGGACGCCGAGACCTCGTTAGGGTTCGTGGTAGAACCAAAGTAGGAGTGGTTTCCTCGGAGGTGTCTGCAAGATTTCAAGGGCGGAGTTTCTCCCGCGATCGCAGCTTCTCCCGCAAAACCGGTTGTTATCCGTCGGTTATTGATAGGCCCTCGTTAGTACCAGCTATTTGTTTTGCAGTGTGTGAGAATTGGAACTACTAATCACTCGTCTATAATCCTTAACTCTGCAGGCTCCGCATTCCTCCGCCTTCTAATTTCCTTTCCCATTCAATGTAATTCACTTATCGAGATCCCATCAATGACCGAAGCACTATCAATCCTGACGATCCCGTTAGGGGCATTTCGATGTTCAAAGATGTCTAGCGAGTATCACAGGGACAAAGGTAGCTTCCTTCGAGCTTACTTGCCAAACCGAGTTCTTTGCGTACACTGCGAACGCACATGGCAATGACAATGTCCGAGCGGAAGTAATTTCCGAGATGAGCGGCCGAGGTCTGGCTCGCAATAGTGGCTGAACAGTCAAAGTGGACTCATTTCGGCATACATGTCAGATCCTGCGAAAGGACGCCGCGCGGGGAGGTCATATCCTGTCCACCCTGGTCTCCTGACTGGTCGCGCATTAAAGCCACGGGCAGAAGCAATTTTCTGAAGAAGTCACGCAAAGTGCCGGGTACCCTGGAAAAGTGATACCCGATCCCCCCATCAGGGACCCTCGGAAAATTCACAGACCGTACGAAAGACGCATGCCATAGCTTGCGACACTGTCCTCCATTCGGTGCATGCGCACACGAAATGTGCGCTGAGATATACGTTCGAGTTGTAAATACATCCTTTGGCGATTGTTAGTTTTTAAGATTGAATGCTGGAACAGTGACAAGTTGTAAATACACCCTTCGACAATCGTCAGCTTTCAAGATTGGATGCTGAAATAGTGATAGCGTGTGATACTTGAGTGAATCAGCAAGAATTACTTTCCAACGGTATATTAATACACACACTTTACCCCGATGCTTTAAAAGTAGTTGGAAATAGAGCGACTAAAGTGCGCAGTATTTTCTGGGACACTCGGATAACTCAATTTAACTAATCGCTTAAATCTGGATTCCAAATTACAAAATGAAAGGTAATCAAAATGTGAATTCGTTTACATTGACAGTTGAGCACGCTTTACGCGACCTATTAGATTAATTAATTTCAGCGAGAACCATTTGGGTTATTTATAAAGTAACGAATATCAGGATTCACAATTCAATTGCGATACGGAAACGTCTACGCGAGTAAATCGTACCTAAATTAAGCGCTGAATATGATTTTCGTATTGTTGCGAGAAACTCCGTTATTATTAATTTTTATTTACGGGTAACGTCGTACAAAAAGAAGTACGTGTTCTATTTCAGAATCGTTACGTTCGTTGCGTGCAGTGGATCAGAAACAATGGGAATTGTTGAGAAAGTTTACGCTCGCGTGGAAAGTTTTCTAATTCCATCTCCCGGTTGTGTTCCTTTTTCTTTTTTCGACAGCGCGCGATATCAGGCCGCTAACCGTATGTAAACCATCGAAATCGTTCGTTTTCGACGAGTGGATCCGCGTGTGTCGCCTAAGACTGGATTCTTCGGTTCGAAACATAATTAATCGCGAACCTTCTCCGATGGAAGCACGAGCACCGACAAAACGGTAATTGAACACGTCCAATTCTTACTTTGAAGCGCTAGTCCGAGCGAGATAAGCATCGCTGTTTGCGCGAGTGAACGATTAACGAGGCCACGTATTGTTAGTTCTTCGAAGACAGAAAAAACTATCACGGAAAGGAAGAGCATAACAGTAGTTTCGATTATCGTTGATCTGAATCATCGCAATTACGACACGGGCCCGTGACGAGCCAGGGGCAGAAATGGCAAATGACGGAAACCATTTTGGTAAACGGAACACTCTTGAAAGAAAATTTAATTCACGACTCGAAGAATTGAAACACCAAAGAATCGCCTTCGTTGAAGAGGTACATCTTTATCCTGACGCTAAATCTACCGACAGGAGGTTTCCTTGGAGCACAGCAAAGTGCATTTACTATTACCTAAGCTACACTTTATTGTCCACACACATCATCCTAATTTCCTGGAGTTGACTAGTGACTATGTTAACACCTCAGTGTAAAGACCCGCGTGGGATGGATTGGACGGACGCTAAGTACAGGGTTCATAAAGCAGCCTTTAAGGAGTTCAACTGCGCATCGGCCATGCGTGAATGCGGTTCTTTCCTTGCGAAACCTATAAAAACGTCAACGAGTCCGCGCTCGAAGGATCGTTACGTCTTCTCGTTAATAACCTAGCCTGCGAGTACCTTTTAGATCTGCACCAATTAGTTCCTAACGATGAATACGGCCTCCGGTGCGTACCAGTTTTCACGGAGTCGGGTTTTCTTTTCACGTGCCTGCTCGCTTCCATCGTAATGATAAGTTGTGAAAAGCTTGCGTTCAACGTTTTCGAATGGTTTTGGATAAACACGTGTAACGACGCTATTACATAATTGTTATCCAAAGCAATATCCAAGAATATCGACGACGTCGACTGGAGGATGACTAGGCGCAAAGCTTCCAGACGCGACGCTAATTATCGACGTCGAACGTTATCATCAGGAGGGGCGTCTCCAAAATCCCTGTTTTCCGTTAGGATGCACAATCAGCGGGACCGGTGGTCGTGATTCGGCAAGAAATTTCTCGTCCGTGGTTGCATCGAGAGGGACCGTGACTGGTCGCTTTCTGATGCACGTGACTTCAGGACAATGAATCTTTTCTCGCCTCGACGACGTACCAATCACTGTCCTGTCACAATACGATCGACCATGATCATTCACGAATGAGGCGAGAATGACGACGCGGGGCTACTGTGCGGTTGAGAAGGGATCGTCTCTATTCAGAAGCTTAAAACGTAGTCACGATCTCGCGCGTGATCGTGATTTCGTGTTCTGGATTTGTACCGTAGATCGGCTCCGATTCCCGTGCACGAATCTAACGATGTGCAAACCGATGGCTTGATAATTTGTTAACGGATCTCGGATGATGAAGTGAATTTTGCAACTCGCGTGCAACAGCTGGAGGCTAGTGGCAAATCGAACGTTGCATTACACGTTGCGTTACGTAATGCTCTTATAGGTGTTTTAATTCGTTCGAAAATAATCGGAGGCGTTCATTAGTTTCAGTATTAATGGGAAAAAAATTGTAATAATATCAAACCTACCGACGTTCATTCGTAACTGTTTCCGATATGTCCGAATGGTTCTAAATAACAGCGGTCAGTCGTGCCACAGCAATAAATTTATATTTTTTAAAAGTATATCTACGGAGGAAATATTCTCGCCTCGAACGCACGGGAATCGTTCGCGTCAGGTTTCCGGTTAGCAACGATTTCGTACTTGTATAATATTTCAGAGGACACGTTGTCACATAGGAGCGCGACCAAGCCAGCGCGATGCGAGGCGTCCGTCTCCCAAAGAAAGCAGGAAAGGCGCACGAATTTAAAATGCATACACCCGGGGCCATAATTCGATTAACCTAAGCGAAAATGCACTCGTTTGTAGCGTGCATATATAACAAATGAAATCTCCTGCATAGTAATTCCATTCGGAATACGAAAGTGGAGGATGCGCCGCGGGGTCGCAACTACGTACGACGACGGACACGGAGTGTTGGAGGGTGGTCTGCTAGAGAGTGGGTGGTGGTGCCGGCGGTAGAGAGCGGATTAAAAATGTAATCCAATAATAACGCGTCTCTGGTGTCCGTGGAAGTACGTACGTAGGTACATACATATATGTACGAAGATAGTGGCGTAGAAATAAGGGTTGCGCGGGTCGTCGAGGGTCTCCGCTACTTTCCGAAAGATAATTAACCTACCACGGTAACGCGCGATTTCGGTCTCTCTTCGGTACCTAGTACTGCGATAGAAATAATAGAACGAACAAATGTATATATTCGCTAGGTTATTTTTCCGACTTTGGTTTCCACTTTGAGCATGGACTCGAATTAATTTCGGGAGGATCGATCGAAATTTTCACGGGTCGAATCGATGTCTCTAACTTATCGAATTTATAAAGATTGAGAAAGGAACGTTGTGCAGAAAATATTTTCAAAGTTTCGAGGAAATTCTCGATACGTTCGAGTACCACTGGGGCTTCGCGGGTCCGAGTACAGCACTGTGCGAGCATTTCCTCGTGCCTCGGCATGGCTATGTGTCGAGTACGTGCCAGCACCTACATATATCTGTAATGCTGGTAGGTACACCCCCGGATGAATCTTGAGGCAGTGAAAATATCACGATGTCCGCTGCCACCGGAGCGTAGCTGGGCGACGGGATGAGCTGAAAACGGGTAGATGGAGTCCATTAGCAGACCGGTGAGGATGTGTGCGATTATACACCCCCCAACAGTCCACTCAATAATGCATCATCCTTCTCTATCCGAGCACCTCCACCCCCGTCCACGTATGACCACTCGGAGAGACTCTTCCTTGCCAGTACCCTCCCTCTCTTGGTGTTCCTTCTCCACCGGTCGCCTCCCTTCGTCCGTGGGTCCACCTTCTGTGCACGGTACCGCGGGTGCTTATTACTGCCGTGGCTTTGATTTGCGAAGAGCGGGTGGGGGGTGGAGTAGGGGGGGCTAGCGAGCCGGGAGACCAGGGATACTTGCCGTGTTTCAAAGAAACACCGCGCTCTCCGCGTAGTTTCGAGGATGAACGATGCTGTTTAATTGTCGTGTACTTTTTCGCTCAGCTCTCGAACCGTCATAACCGTACCTTCAATCTCCTCTTTTTGATCATAAATTTCAGAATTAATTCCGCGAATTCACGTAAACCAGCCCCGGGGAATCTTTTCAAGCTTTTAGGTGCTGTTCCTGCAATACTTTCCGTTCCTGTTGTAGATACGTGCGTACTCGAATAACTTTCGTTTTATAGATCTCTGCTCTTCTTTCTAAGCGTACGGGGTTGTTCCTTACACGAAGCTGAACGAATCACTTTTTCGAGGGATTTCGATGTTTCGGTTGAGAGTTTTACTAACTCGTCGCGCTCGATTGGATGCTTGGATTTTCAACTGCCGACCAAATTACAAATTGAATAATATTAAGATAATTATGATTTCCGATTGAACGCTTATTGTTCGAAGGTGAACTGAACTCTACAACAATAACAAGTCGAGAGTCGATACACGTACAGTTGAAAATTAATTTCTATACTTAATAATTGATTAAGGCTCGGATGCGTCTGGCGGGAGGGGTTGCAAATTCCTGGCGAAAGGTTCCACGGCGTGGAACGATACTGAAATAATACTTGATACAGGTACTTGAAAGAGAGAATTCACTCCGGCGAAGTACTCCATCTCGTCGCGTTGGCCCGCGCAGATTAACGGCTAATCCTTACGGGAACGAGGAATTGTTGAGAGAAAAGCGGAAATGCTAATCTCTCGATGGGTATCCCTGGGATACCTACGCACTGCGAAGTCTTCCATTTCCGCGTGTGTCGTTGGCACGTCGGTGTCTGCGCTAAATCGCCGCACACCGGGACAGCGGGAGCACGTAAGAGAGGCGTGTGTGCGTGTTTAAGTACGTTTGCCTCGATTGCGTGCGAGAAACGACGAGCGGAGGAATGACGCTTCAACGCGTCGCGCAAATCCTCTCAGATCGTGCTCCACCCAACGACATTTCTGCACGAAAACGGTTTATTTTGCCGCGATGGACCCTATCGGATAATATATCAGGGCTAGCCACAAGCAACGTCCTTTTTTCTAGAAACATTCGCCAACTGTCGACGATAATTCAACTCGACCCGAGGGAAAACTAAATATTGGAGAAACTATGGAAGAGAATATTCTACGAGACGAATAAAACTAACCCTTTATTCGAGCCGTTCACTGCACAAATCGATCAACTCCACTTTTTGGAAAATCTGAAATTTAAATGTCAAAGCACTTGGCAAAACGTGTGTATTTTCCTTATACCTATCGTATAGCCTACTCAGAATATTTTTCACAATCTCTTTTACAATATTCCTCAACTACCCTTATCGAGGGTGCAAGTAGCGTACAGCTCGGTTACCACGGAATCGCAAAACCCGTACTGCAGCTAAAAAACATAGCTCCAGCCCCTGAGGGTAATCGAACCAATTCATCAGTCGCGTATCCAATTAGAATTCTCATTCGTGTCGTTTGGATTACGTTGAATTATGTTTATCGAGTAAACGAGAGGTAAAGGTAGCACGCGTTGTTCTTTTGTGT
This sequence comes from Hylaeus anthracinus, assembly GCF_026225885.1. NCBI lineage: Eukaryota > Metazoa > Arthropoda > Insecta > Hymenoptera > Colletidae > Hylaeus > Hylaeus anthracinus. The sequence goes on from NW_026534347.1 coordinate 3,264,777, forward strand.
TGGAGTGTTGCTTTCAGGAAAACACATTTCCTTTGTTAAGCGAAGTGCAAGCCCCGTTGTCTTTCACCTTTCAGCGTTACCATGGTTCCCCATATCCAATCAATCCCGCCTCACCCAAGCAGAGTCTGGTGACGGACATGACACGACGAACACCTCGTGACTTATAATCGCATTTTCCCAGCGTGGCGCTATACGCGCGCGTCGTGAAGAACAAAATCAACCCCTCTGTTAATGGGCAACGGGAAAGCTTTCAGCTAACCGTGTCTCCTTTGCCCATCGCCTCTGATCTATTCCTCGGCTAATCTGTTGATTATACGAGGCCGTCTGGCAATACGTTATCGGAAGCCCTCCCGTTTATATATCTCTCTCTCCTTGAAGGCTAAATACGTATCTCTGGAGGAGATCGTGGAAGTGCCCTTTCCGAAAGACGTCTCCGGAAGAGGTCACTCCGAATGAAGTTAATGGCGTATGAAAGTGAATTGCTGCCGATATCAGAGTCGATGCCCTTTGATGCTTAAACATTCGCGGAGGATTTAATCTAGCAATTTTCTAGCCAAAGAAGAGGCTTGAGGGAGGAAAATAGTTTTGTAAATGAAATAAGAAAAAGAAATTAATATCAAACAATAGATTACTGGTCTGTGTTAAATCTTGGTGCTTAAGTAAAAAACGCTATAATTTGTCTGGCAGTGATTGGGTTAAAACACGAGTCGTGTTTAGACATAGGTAATCCCATGGACGAATCCATCGCGCAGCGGAAGTTGTTCACGACTCGATCCAATAAATAGCCAGGGTTCTCTAAATACTTGGAAGACAGGCTCCACGCGTGGCTAAAAACTCGCATTCCCGTCGATACTCTGGAATTTCATCGCATTATGTTTCGAAAGATTTCTTTCCGAGGCATCGTGGGAAATCTATTCAAGTCTGATCCATCAGCGACGACTGTTGGCGTTTTTCTGTTTTATCCGGAATACCGTTTCAGGAAGACCTGACCCGCTTAACCAGCGCGCGCTCCCTCCCCAGCTCGTTGGGTGCCTTTTCTTTCAACGAAACAACCGAAAGAAAAAGAGCAGATCACTATTCTTTATTCCCGGTCGACGACAAACGACGGATTGCTTCAGAATCCTGCGCGCAGCCGTTACCCGTAGTCCGCGGACGCAATTACCCGACAGATAGCATCGTAGGACTTAACCTACTATCACTTTGGTTTATTGCGAGTTATATTTCAGCACGTGAGAACCGCCTACGGTTTTCAATGGGACCCCTGTGCGAAGAAGGTTGCCCAATGATCGCCCGATAGCGATTCCAGATCGACGGAAACCCAGTTTTCCATAAAACGCAACCGTTCCATCTAATTACGCGCTCGAATGCCGTTGATGACACGAAAGGGAAAACGCGACGCAGGAAACGAGCAATGGATGGGCAAGAAACGTTTCGGTGCTGCAAAGTGCGTGTAGATTCACACGAATCTTTACAACAATTGAGTTTCACAAGCGACGATGGCGGAAGAAGGGAGAAAGGGAGTAAAACATGGCCGAGGAGTGAACTAACCACGCTGCGGTGTATTCGTTACCATCGACAAGCGATCCGGAAGATTTCGAATTGATTCGTCTCGGAAGGTTTCTTACGTTGCGTCATGTAACCGTTTCAGTTGAATCTTACACCTGTACGGCGGTGTTCCGAATGTTCCATATCTGTCCGCGGCGATAAGGCCAACGCGGCAATGCTGGAATTTCATTCCAGACTTAAAACTCTTTAACGTTGAGTGAAGTGTGACATGGAACCCCACTGCGACGTCTGTGCAGGAGCAGGTGATGTCTGATCGCACGCGCACATTACTTTATCACAATCTTTGGACGACGGCCAGACAAAATGGTCAATTAATCTTGACTTCTCCTAATTAAAGAAACCGTAAAATGGTTAATAACTTGTACAATTGCAACGTGCTTTTCCCTTCTCGATGATTAATTAGAATTTGTCCAATTTCAAATAACGATATATTATTTGTTACGTCCTGGAGCTGTTCCACTGTAATAAACTAAAATTGAATAGAAAGGTTATCATTTCTTTGTGGCGCCTTCGAATTACTTTCAATTCTCCTAATTAGTTATTTCATTAACGATAATTAAAATTCACGGCAATTTTTCTCGGGCGCTTTAAGGACGTTATCGTGGTTGTTCGATGGATCTCGGATCCGCTGACTAAACACCGATGCATCTCGATTACCCTTCCTAAGATAATTAAAGAATAGGCGAAATGTTGAAACCTGGCCGTCAGCATGCCGCGTATCAGAGATCCATATTCATGAACCGCAAGAACTCGTGCAACTAACGACTCGTTAGTTCTTTTGAGTGATAATTTATTTATCTTTCTAGACCGGCCTCGGTGCCTGGGCGAGCGATCCAGACGCGGTGCATTACAACTGGGCGGCGTTCATCGCTAATTACGGAAAAATCAGCGAAATTGGACGCTAAATGGAGCAGCATCTCAGATTTTGTGCAAATTTTAGCATGTTGCACTCTTCAGTGATACTCGAACATATCTCAAAGGATTTTTTGAAGTTTCAAAAATGATGGATTACAAAGTTGTTTGAAAATCATTTTTGGAAAATTGGAAATCAATAAATGAATCTTATTACGACAGCAAATACTGCTCCTGTGGATAAAACATAAAATTAAAATGAGCGATAACGTAATACGTATATCTAAAGTGTAAAATATACGCGTTGCTAATTCGATCAATTTGATGCCTATTGTAATACGCACGAGATCTGAGCATCCATCTCGTAATGTATCAGCACCGTGACGCACGCTACAACGAGTCGCACGGAGAGAAAAAGAAAAAATTGTGCCACGCACGAGACAAAGGACAACGGAATAAGTTCGAATAAGCTTGCGTTCCAGCCGTTAAACGCGAAAGTCTTAAACACGACGCACCGCTCGCCACTTCCTCTTCTTTTTCGCGTACAAAGGGGAAAAATCTGACTCTACGGTGCTGCCTAACGTGTCCTGGTTTGCGTCGCAAGAGGGACCCCCGGGGATGCAGAAAGGACGCGGCAAGGAAGCGAAAGGACGATGCCTGTATGGGAACAAACGAAAGGACCGTGCCGACTCTTATGATAGACGTAATTAAAACTTTTACAGCGTTGGGGCGAAAATGGGAATAAAACGATGCGCTTTTGCGCCGCGGCGTCCGCGATAGGTGACACACACGCGTCCCTGCAGTTTTTCGCGGTGAAAAAGGACGCGACGTTGCTTCGGTCGCCTATGCCTCGGAGCTGAGAGGCGTCGAGCGTGGATGCGACATTATAATTACGGCGATAATGACCGTGGACAAGGGGCAGGCTCGATCGCAGCTGCGGCCCTCTGTTTCGCGTTCAAAAGCTGGACTAAGACGGACGAGTCGCGTTGAAAAAGTTGTCAGCGCCAGGACAATTGACACCTTATCGATTTATTTGTTTATTTATCGGTGACCCTTTTTCGTACTTGAGATACGAAACGCGAAGACAGCTCGAGACATACGGTTGTAAAAAGTTGCATAAGAGGCGATTTAAGCGATGGTTTTTGTAAATCTTGTTAATTCCGAAGGTGGGGAATCGAAACGAGTAAAGAATCTGACGAGGTCTCGATAGAATGTTGCAAACCAAATTTTCGCGAGTATCTGGCAGAGGAGGCGTTAAAGTCAACACCAGCATCGCTTGCATTCGCGGTTATCGATGTCGTTCTGACGCTTATCTCGAGAAAGTTAAATACACGCGGCGGAGGTGCGTAGCCTTCTTTAGCGTTTACGTAGGTAATCCTATCTTACGTACAGGCCCGGCGATAAATCATCGAAGATGTAATTTGCCTGTGATAAATCGTCGGGGAAAAAGTCGTTAAGGTTATGCACGGGAGTAAAGTTACCGTCGTTAATATTAAAGTGGAATAGATAATATCAATGATAAATCATTAATTCGCTCACCTCGCCAGAGGGAAGACGAAGGCCAACGAAAAAAGGAAAAAAAAAAATCGTTACAGCTAATTAATTCGCTTTACGTACGCCCGCGGTTTCTAATTCTCACGCTTAACGGCGCGTCTGCGTGTATGCAAATAGGAACACAAAAATCCACGAAGCTCGAGTTTCTCCTGTCGCAATAGAACAAGCGGTCTGACGTCATCGCACTCGTCGATGGATCGGACCGCCAATTAATTAAAACTCCTCTTAGGCTCATTGTTGCTTCGCTTTGACGATGAAGCGATGGCGAAATTCGTTCGAAATAATTGTAGAATTTTAGCTCGGTAGAATAAGTTGCTAAAAAGATAGTCTACTTATTAATTTTTAATCCGAAATAAATATAAATAAATTGAGTAGTTATGTACGTCATTAGCAACTCATTCCCATGGTTCAATGTTAATCTGTCCCGATATTTATATCAATTTTCCAATTAAGCCTGGGGTAGTATAATTATCATAATTATTCACGTCTGGGAAGGAGCTCAGACAGCCTCGCGATAATTTTGGAAAGTATTCCATCATTTCTTGCAAATCGTTAAAGACCTTTTGGTTATCGATGATGCATCGTTCCGTCGTCCTGATGTTAATCAATTATAAATCATTCATTTGTTTCGCGAAGGAACGGTGCTCGATGAAAAAGCCCCACAGTCGATTAATACGATTAGAATTAGCGCACGGTTTCTAATTCTCACGCTCAACGAGCTGCTCGTTTACACGCGTATCTATGTAAATTGATAGAAAGAGATTTGGTAGAAGCATTCGCGTTTCTTGTTTGATTGATGGGTAATTTACACTTACTCTCGTGTGTACACATAGCGTAGCAAAAGTAGTTAAACAGTCTAAGAAACCGGCGGTTACAGTTTGTTATTATATTTACTCGAAAGGCCATCTTGGTTGTAACGTTTATCAATTAACGGAAAGTAAAATGTCGATTCTTCCTGGCGCCGAGTTACTTCCATTCCGTGCTTAATTATTGTTCTAACATTTTCCTTATCGTGTTACGCGATCGTAGAGCATATTAATTCACGTTGTGCATAGAACAGCCTGTGTTTAATCTAACGCTAATTACGGCAACGCAGCAGTTTAACATAAAATCCGGATTGGCGAATAGATCAGATTCCGATACATGTCTGCTCGCTTTTCGTCTGCACCGAACACCTGCCCAAAATTACACCTGATGGATGCGTGAACGCATACCCATCTTACGTAATAATTGCTCACCTCGCAAATTAAGCCGCTCGAGAGTTGATCCTAATCGCTCGCCGTGCTGGCTTAATTTCGATGCCTGATGTACGGGCTGTCACCCTCCGTTCGTTTTTCAAGCGTGAATCAACAAGGTTCGATCGATTTGATTGAAAGAAAAACGTAAGAAGATAAAGAACAAAATACAGAGACACGAGGTGTACAGGTGCATAGTTTTAGTTAAGCGATGGTGATTAAGATATTGATTGGAAGGTTAATACTCGTGGATATTTCTATGAAGTTAAAATGTTGTCTCGAGACTATTGAACATTAGATAATGTAGCATTTGTCATGGTACATGAAAAGGTCCATCACCCATAAATGGGTTAGTCAACGTGTCAAGGGAATTTTAGACACCGAAACTGTTTGCTACGAGATGAAATACGACCAGAAGGTATTATAATTCGTTCCTAAACAAAACACGCGTACTTTCTGCAGGATATTGAACCCCGAATAAGAAGAAATTAGGTTCCCGAGTTACCTCAGCCGTGGTAGACGGTAGGTGCCGTCGTTTGAGGCTTTGCCAATTAATTCGACTGTCTTTAGGGCGCAGAGTTACATCACCCACGTCCGGGATCCGTAAAGATAGTGGTCCCGCGCGAAGAACTGCGAGCTGATTAGGCCGGCGAATAATTAACATACAATAAGAACCGTCGGATAGATCGGAGCCGAGTAGACGAGCCAGAAAGTCGAGCCTACAGGGAGCACCCATCACTCCTCCCACCTGATATCAATCGCTCGCCATCAGCACCCCTGCCTACCTCTCCCAGAATTCCCTTTTCCCCTGCGGGCCTCCTTGTTCCCCCGACAACGGACCTGGCCTAGCCGTTTGACTTAATCAGTAATCGCTAATTGCTCGCCTGACGCGGTTTGGCTTAACGGACGAGGAAACGTATGCAAATCGCGCGAAATTATCTCTCCCGGACAATTAGACGAGTATTCTTGCTCGCGCGTATAATGTCACTTCCTGTTGCGCGAGAACACCGATCTTCTTCGCGCCGGTGCCATGGGTGAACGCCGTGGACTATCATCGAGCGAGCGTCTTCGAGTGGCGCGAGGGGACTATCTTTCTACGGTCGTCGATCGGCACCTGCATTTTTTACACTAGGTGGTTAATGCGAACCTGTCGTCGTACACTCCGCGACAAAACGTGACACTTCCTGGGTTGGTGGAATTTTTCGATGGTATTGTAGATCCATGTCCTTTTCGTTGTACAGACTAGTTTTCGAAAGTTTGATGTGAAAGACGAACGGTTCAATGTGCTATGAGTGTTTGGTTGATTTTAAATTATCGTAGCCACTGGTATTTCGAAGCAAATGGTTCGATCGATTCTTCGCGCAAAAAGAAATCGAGAAATTATATTGCAAATGGTTGTAATCCATTAACGCTTCGCAGATTATAGAAACTCTAAATTTTAGCTAGATTAAATCCTCTGTCGCTCCGTATTCGTTCGTTTCAATTAACAATCAGTGGTGAACAGTATTTAGACTAAAACGTAATCGGCGCAGCTCGGTGAAAATTTTATGAGGTGGAACGAGAGTAATGCGCTTGTAACAGTTTAAATCAATACCGTTTGCAAATGACGTTGAATTTAATTAACGAAATTAGTCAAATTTAATTAACAATTAGGTATTACGGGCGGGACGCCAAGCTTCATCGTTACATACACACACGTACACGACAACAGAGTGCAAAATATGTTATGGTAACACACGAGACAATAGAGTAAAGGTCATCGAACCACAAGTCTTTGTAGAAAAAAGAATTCTGTGGAAGGAATCGTTTATACGTTCTACTTAATTTTCACCGCGTGGAATAATTACTGCCGCCAATGACACTGCGGAAATGAAAAATGCTGACGACAAATGTCACAGTTGGGTAGGTGCCCCTCTTTAATAGCTCAGCCTTAAAGTAATCGTTATTATTGCTCCTTATTAGCATGTTCTATCGCCCTATCGGAGACTCCTGTTTAAGGGGGATCGAGGGTACCGACCATTATAAATGTTATCAGCTGCTGTTTTGTAAACAGTGGTTCTCAGTTCTCCACAGTCCCTCAAACGTTACGATACACTCGATTTTCTTCTTACCGAAACCAATTTTTTAAATATATTTTTCAAATGTTCTCAGGTTCATACTTTCAACCCCTGAATCTCCAAAAAACAAAAATGAAAAAGAAATCAACGGATCCGATGGTTCTAGAAATTTCTAGAGTTTCTCTGTGAAATTTTAGGCCAGGCTCGGTTCTTCGAGAGTTGTGAAAGGCAGAGTTGCGACTCCTCAACCCCCTTTTAGCTTCGTCGTAACATCGGAGGTATCCACCCTCGTCAGTTGATCGCCACTGACGACCGTTGGCGAGCACGACAGCGGCGCGAGGGCATGAATATTCATCCCCCTTTCGTAAGGAGGGCTTTCGCGGTCGCGGGGACAGGGGTCTGCCCCGGTGGGGGCGGGTCGGGGAAGAAGGGGTGGAAGACGGAACGTGAGAGCAGGAGATTGATAACGAATACGCGATGGGTCCTTCGTTTTTTCACAATGTTTGCCCCGAACGGCCGGTCGCGGTGATAAGCGTCGCGGCGCGTCGGTGGGGTATGAAGGGGGTTGGTAACTGCGTCGACCGCGACGCCGCGTTTTTAATTAATGTCGATAAAGTTCATCGTGGCAGGCTGAGAAGGCGACGTGTAATTATTCAAAAGCTGTCCGGCCGTACGCATAATAATTATAAAGTTCCACTGGCGTTTCTGTTTGCGGATCAACGCGATCGCCACCGAGAGGGATCGTTTCGTATTTTGAAAAAAGCTTGGCAACGCTGGCGCGGAACTTTCCTCGTAACCCACTCCCCCTTCACGACGGGGAAAATAAAATTGACCGCGCGCCGCGACTATAAAGCAATCTTGAAAATTTCAAAATGTAAATTACTCGAATAACGTTTTGATCATCCTTATTGTTGACGGAAAAAAAATAAATAATGCGCCGCGAGCGTGGAAATCGTCTCGAGAAGAGCGAACTCACGCGGAATGAATTTTCCGCCAACCAGTGGTTACACGGTGCCTATGAGTCGGCGCGTCCGATATCATTAGCATAGCTAATGGTAATTGCTCTTATAATCTGCGATATCAATCGAGTGAGTACACGTAGAAGGTGCGTTCATTGAGTAATTACGTATTCCTGAAGATGCGTCGTACTGATACACGAGGAACGCTTCTCGTGGGCTCGGCGAGTCCGCACATTTTTATGAAAACATTGTTCTAATTCACGCTGCTCGAGAACGATGACGAGCTGGAAGAGAACACGCGTGGCTGTTGACGCTTCTTCGCAATAACGCGGTGTTGGTCAATTTAAAGAGCGCACCGCTGTTTCCTTCTATTTATTAAAGTTTCTTTTCTACATGCGAGATCAACGACTTTGAAATTAATATGTTAACGTGGAAGAATCAGGTTCTAAGTAATTTGGCGCCGAATCACCGTTCCACGCGTCTTAATAATTACCTCCGCGTGGTTGGCGGCTGGTTAACCATACCGAGAAGATTATTACGCCTGAAGGAATTCTTACGATAGCCGGACATGCGACTGTGTAAGGTGGAAAAACGTTCGCGTGTGTCGTCTGGCAAACTCCAGACAGCGGATTCAAGCCAAGTGTGTTTCCTTTCCATGCTTGTGGTTTTAATGGACGTTAATCGTTACCTTCGTTCGCAAGGCAACTCTGATGTGTGATTCGTAGGTTACCGGTCGACTGGTTCTTTGACTCTTCGGGGCTAGATTATTCACCGCACGAAGAGAAGAAGATCGTGGATGTAGGAAAAATTGAATTTTTCAACGCAAGGATGCTTTGTCTCAATGAGTTGGAAATATGTAAGCTGAAGAAATTCCGCGTCCCCAGCGCACCGTGACCGGGCATAAACCATAAAAGAATCAGGAACATTGGCGCGTTTTCTTAAATGCGCGCGATTAGCGAGCGCGCCACGGTGTGGATGAAGTGGGAGGGTTGGGAGGAGGTGGCTAGGAGCGATTTCGATCCGATTCGTTAATTTGTGTGCGCACACGAAGCGTTACGGCTTGACTTCCTTTTTCGCCCTCGGCTGGGGGGATCGCTCGTTTTTTCCATAGGCGAAGATCGCGCTGGTGGCATTAAAATACAATAGCTGACACAGTCTGACCGCGCAACGCTCATAAATAACCTTAATCGGGATCGCTAATTACAGATTACGCTCGCGCTCACGTGTGTACCCGTCCACGGTGGTGTTCCCATTCTTGACACACGGGTCAGGCGGACCCACGCGTAAACGTGTGCGTGCCAGCGCGTTTACACGCCGCGCGGAATTTTAAATTCGTCTACGTCAGACAGCATTCTTTGCATAAGGAATATAAACGCCGGCTACCAAGCGTTCTAACATCATTGTAATCGAGCAGTGTTGCAGCCGTATCATAATGGTTCTTGCATTTGTTCACACTCTAGACCTAGACCACTGCATGCATAATGAATTCGTGCATGAGATGGTAATGCGATACAATTATATAAGTGGAGTTATAACCTTATAATGGTGGATGAAATACTACTGCGATAACGTGGATCGTAAGATACTTCGCATGGAATTATAGTGATCGACACTGGAACCCTAGAGAAGAGAGTCCATCGACTTAACGAAGAACGTTCCATTACGTTCTGTTTATATTTCAATTCTTGCCCAACGATTTTCCTCGCAACCCTTTCATTTTCAACTGGTTCAATGGTATGATGATGTCGACGCATAGAATTATAGTGATCGATACTGAAGCCGTAGAGCTTGTAGACCAGAGTGCTTCTATCGCATTCTATGGATTTATATTTCAATTCTTGTCCAACGACTTTCCTCGAAACCCTTACAATTTAAACCAACGCGTGCACATGTGTTCGGACACGCACATCGCAGACAAGTGGCATTGAACGACGTTTACACATACAGCAAAGTACCGTGCCTTACCGGGCACGTCCATCCGGCGATACGCAGCACAGATAGGGAAATTAATTACAATAAATTTAACGGTAACGAGAGCGCAAGAAGAGAAGGCGATCTATACGCGTGTATAGGTGCACGCGTATCGTTTCCCTTGGATCGTTTCGCGAACCAGCCGGTGACCAGCCACGAAAGTAATCGGTAATTTAACGCGCATGCTAAGATCGACCGCGAGAGCGTAATTGATACCGATCCACGGAGGAGTAAATTAATTTGTAACTGGGACCGATTCGGAGCCTCAGTGAGAACGTGTCCTTTACAAATGATGACGTGTCGCGTTAACGTTAACGTGCGGTCGTATGTTGAAAATCAATTCAAGTATTACTCAAATCGACACGTTTTAATGAAAAGACGTTGCAAACAACACGGAGGTATCCAAGAGCGAAATCAGAGAGCGCGACGTAGCTAGACAAATTAAACCGAGTTTATACGGAACACTTCCGTGTATAGTAATAGATCTAACATCTATTAACGCAATGAAAAATTTTCACGATACGAGTTAGGTACCTGGTTCGATGAATAATTCAATACAATTTCGTTTATGGCACGAATGCCTCCGCGATTTGCTCGCGACTTCCTCCACTGATTCAAACTCTCTCAATCGTGGCCTTCTTCTAAACCGTTCCCATCGTCCATCTTGATTCAACCAGGTTTACACAACTATATTTAGTCAGGGTTGTGCAGTACCTTACGTTTTATTTATTTTTCCTGATGCTCAATATTGAACCATTAGGATCTGTACTTAAATTGTCGATCTTTAAGCCCTTGTTTATTGAGGATAATTCATGTAAAAATAAATGTTTTCAATAATCAGCTTAAAAAAAAAACTTTTCTACAACTTTCTACAACTCTTAGTTCACTCTTTATTACGTGACAAGCTCAATTCTCGCACCCCCATAAATTCCGCTAATCTCTCCCGCCGAGTCAACCATTTGTAAAATTGCCAAAAATGCGATTAAGTTTGTTTTCGTTTTCGCACGAGTACAAGATGGCTGCACCGTTTAGCGAGTCGATAGACGTGCAACAAATTGCTGGCTGTACGTCGGGGTGGAAAAGAACATCGAGATGGAAACGGAGAAGGCCAGAGGAACAAAGGGATGCTCAGACGATCCGAGAGAACGCGACGCAATATTCCAAAATAAATCAAAGTAGGCATCCACCGAATGCTCCCGGGTGCAAAACGCAGATAGAACAGAATAGAAGGAGCGCGGTATTCGCTCGCGGGTTAATGAGAACGGTCTCAAGCCCCGTTATACAGGCGGCGTTGGAAGAGGCAGTGGCGCGCCAGCGACAACAGCCTATAGCAGGAAATCGTAGCAGCGAGCTGAGCTGTCGCGCAGCTCCGTTTCTCTTCGTATTTCTCCGTTTTCCTACTCGCCTCTACCTTTCGCTTCTTCTTTATTCGCTATCGTTGAATAATCGACACCTAGCGAGAACAGACATTAACTCTTCGATGGACAATCGAAACAGTTAGACGTCGAATGAGTCGCCGAGAAATTAGGTAAGCCAAAGACGGAGTTCGCTAACGACGAAGGATTAATTACAAGTTGGTTCGAGTCAGGCTCGAGAGTCTGTAATCAGAACGTTTACGAAGTGTCGGTGATAAACCGCTTGCGGACAGGGCGACTGGGGTTGGCTTTCCTCGGAGAAAGAGAAAAGTGGCGGAGCCGATTGAGCGTGAAACCGCCGAAATTCCACGGCAATTTGTCCATCGGCTGAGGGAGTGACTCGCGGATGAAATCCACGCATTCCGTGGCATGCCAAGCGTTTGATAGCGTATATCTTCTCCGCTCGATCCACCCGAAGTCAAAGCGTCTCGTCTATCCATTCATCGACTAGAATTCCGCCGTTGCTTCCCTTAATCCTGTTCGGTACAGATTCTCAAGGATGGTCAAAATCTCGGATTGCCTTTGGAGAGTACTACTCCTCGGCTGCTATGGCTACCAGTCGGGCTGTTTAGCGAAGAGATTAGCGCTGACCCGTCGATTCGAAAGAGACATATTTCTATTGAATCGTTGCAAGAAAACCTGTATCCGAAGACTTGAAACCCGAGTGTTTCACTTAACTAAATATTCAACAATTTCTACTCTTTTAATATTTCTAGCGAGAAGTCGGGTTAACCAGAAGAGCGTGGCAAGTTGGAAAGAAACGAGCAAAGTCGCGGAGTGTCGAGAATCGTGTTCGCGTAGAATCCGCAGGGGCATTGTCTCCCGGTGGAGAATAGGAATCGCAGGAAAAAAACTGCGAGTCAACGATTGCTCTTAAATTCAAATCCGAAGGAGCCTTGAAGAACCACTTGCCATCGACTCCTCGACTTCCACCCCATTTCCGACAATTGTCACGAATGAACGGGTATCCCGAGGAAATGAGAAAGATAATGAAGGAGCGTGACGTAAAATAAAATGTAAACACGGGGGTGAAAGACGAGGGAGAGGCACGCGATACGGGTACAAGAAGGGGGCGAGAGGTGCAGAAGGAAAGGACGAGATGGGGGAAGAAGAGGGAAAAAAGTGACGGGAGGAAGACGGAAAAACGCATCGACCAATAGTGCCCGTAGGCAAGCAACCCAAGAGCCGACCACTTATCTGTAGGAGCAACATCAGAGGAGCTCTTGGCTGCTTGGTTGGTTGGTTGGCAGGAGGCAAAGAAGTGCCTGGCATGAGAAGGACGCCGAACCAAAGTGAAGTGCACGAGAGATACGGAAAAAGGGGAGAGTGAGGGGAAGCGGGGCGAGTGGGTGGGTCGACGGGGAGGCAAATGATACCTCCTTAGGCAATTTTAATTTTGCAGAAATCACTGTTGGGCTAATAAGAATAAAGAGATCTCCGCGAAGCGCGTTCTCGCTCCCTCTCGCCTCTTCGTCTACCCTCTTTGCTCACGGGTCTTCTCTCTCTCATGGCCAGTCGAGTGAGATACACCGTCAGCCACCAGCGACATTATACGACCGTGTCGACGACCCGTGTACCGAACTGCGTCTACCTTCCGTCTTTCTTCCGGTGTTCACCTCTCCCATCTTCTCCCTGTCATCGTTTTTCTCCCATTTTTCCTTTTAATCCCTTTCTGAAGACGGGACACGCCGCAGTCGCGGAAAAATATTAATCAGCGAACCCCCCCGTCCTCGCTCCGGCCCTCCTACTAACTTTCCGCTAGACTTTGCGTCCATATCTTATCCGTGTCCTTGTGCTAATCCGCCTTGTTACTCGCTTCTAATAGGACGAAGCGTACATCGCAACGCACGAATGCGCCTTATACCTTAATTATCAACCGTACGAATATCCGCGATTCAGACGTCTTTAGCTTCTTACAAGTTCCCAAATGTCACAATCAATCGAGCCATTCACTGCACAAATCGATTGACTCTATAAAATAAAGTGTCGAGGGATGCGATCAAAATGGTCTCTGAAATAAATCATTCAATGGTCAACAAAGTTTTGTCGATTAATATTTAAAATTGTTCAAAAAGCGGAGTTGATCGATTCGCGCAGTGAACGTCTGAATTACGACCCTAATTACTCCCGAAATACTTCTTCAAGCGACAACAGCAACATTTTTTTTCTGCTTCAGAACGATTCGTTCGCCGTGAAGGACCGCGTAGCCGAAAGAGCGAGCGTCCAGGCCGAAATTTAGAATCAAGTCCAGCGTTCCGTGTCAAACCTCGTTAGCTTTTCAGGGACGCGTGGAGGCAGCCAGGACAGGAAGTACGACGAGTGCTGTCACGAGCACGTACGCGCGAATAAAATGGTGATTCCCGTTCCGGATCAAACCATCCTGGCGGGGGCGGCGAGAGGCGCCGCGTACGCGACCAGGAGACCCCGGCTACGCTGCTAGTCTAAAGACGCGAAGGGTGAAGAACGAGGAAGGGTTAAAGTGTTGGAACGGGCTGAGGGCTTGAATCGAAAGGAGGATGAGGAAAATCCGGGAAGAAGGGCGGCGAGAAGAGACACGAGAGTCGTACAGGGTAACGTGGAGGGAGGCTGGGGGGTTGCCAGCGGAGGCCGGTGCTAGTGGGTGGGGGAAGGAGGGGTAGGAGACATATTTATTTGACATGCGACGCGACTGCACCCGAGTTTCATTAATTGAAGATCGCGGGAATGAGCACGGCAGACAGCACCGGAGCAGACACAGGCCCTGTGCACGCGCGCGCGCGGGCGCGAGCGCATACCGTGTCTTTCTCTCTCTCTTCCTTGTAGCGTTTCACCCTTCGCCGTCTCCCTCTATCATCCCTCCTGTCTCTCTCCGTCTCGATGTCCCTCCTCGTCTATCGCTGTCTTCCTCTGGCTCCTTCCTCTGTGTATGCATGTACTCGCGGAAACGGCAAATGAGGATTCGCCATTTCTCTGACATTCTAGCATTCAAGTTCGTCTCGATCTAGGCCACACAGAAGGCTCTCTCCGGGTGCACCCCTAGCCCCCGTCCCGGGGCTCGTGTGTTACGCTAAAGCGCGCCCATCTATCCTATCCCACAGCCTAGCTACGGGTTTCGTTTCGAGCCAGGTCTTCTTTCCATAGGGTTCGTCCTCTCCGGAATGAATTTAACGGGTGACGGCTGATGCGAGATCGTTACGAGTGGCGGGCGGACGGCTGGCTGCAGGGTGTTCGCTTTTTTCTTCTGTTTCCCTCTATCTTTGCCTCTTCCTCCGGCCTCCCTTGTCCCTTTCGACGCCGTCAGCGCCCAGAATCTCTCTCCACCTACTCCTCCCCCCCCTCTCTCTCTCTCTCTCTATCTCGCTATCTCCTCTCCTCTCCTCTACTCTCCTTTCCTCCTCTCGCAGTTTCCGTCGGTGTTACGGAAACAGCAACGTTTTCCGCGACGCATCCACCGACTCGTTCGTCAACCGGCTCGTTCTTAACAGAGCGCGACGCGCGGGCAAACGGATGAGCGTTAAATTCGTCGCTTTCGTTCGTTCCGTCGAACGAGCAATGGGCCTTTGATTAAATCCCAGACTCGGTTCTCCCGCGATGAACGCGGCTGAAGGTGGGGTGGCCAGGGATGTATTAGAGGGTGAAGGGTGGCGGAGGTGGCTCGGTAGCGTGGCGATATCGGAGATGGCGGAAATTTCATTTACCCCTCGTAGAGTTATCTAAGAGCAATACCGGGTGGCCTTAATGAAACATTCAGTCGCGAGAATAGCTCAGCAATCTCGAAGGGTCGCGGCTGAGAGGGCAGGAGGGACGGGGGCTCGCAGAGCTGCCCCCCGCTTCGTCTCTCCGGTCGTCCGATCCCAGGGAGGAGGAAGCGAGATAGAGAGGAATGGGTCTGATTCCTGGCAATGCAATTGCAGGTTTAAAGTGGCGTTCCCCCGTTTATTTCGACGGTCTACCTTCGTCCTCTCCCTCCAGGTTGGATTCTCATTTCGGTCCGGGCCGAAATAGACCTGGAGGACTCCAGCCGTCGTTCTCGCGATAAATCCTTGATGAAGGTCAATTCAATAAAACCGGATGTTCGTGGACCGATCGTTCCGGTTGGACGCCTCCTCGCGCGTCCTGACAGTGACCCGTAGCAAACTCACGAACATCGCTCACAGGAATTTAGATGTTTTCAACCCTTAACGAAAGGATCGCGTACATCTACGTTTTTTTTTTTTTTTTTTTTGAACAACACCAATTCTCACCTGGTATTCGTCGTTGGTTTATTGGGCCATGAATGGCAAGGTCAAAGAACAGCAAAAGTGTGCAACGAAAAGGGAAGCATCCTCTCGCCGAGCTCAACTATTTTAACTCGGGGCGGAAAAGAAACTAAGACGACGGAGATGAAAATGAAAGCTGGGTTTGCGCGAGAATCTCGACCAAACGAGTTAATTTGCATCGAAAACGATCGCGACGACGGTACGCGAAGGACGATCAGAAGGCAGCTGTCCCGCGTTGAAACAGGACCATTGGAAGTGTTGACGTATGGTAGCCATGATGGAGTGAAAGACTCGCTATCTAGATCTGTATACAGAGGCTCGATAACAAAAATTGAGGATACCTATCGGAAATCTATCAGAGATTCAAAGGAAAAGAGTTGAAGGAGGTCGTACAGAGCCCGCTAGCGTTATCAGAGGTCGACTAATTGGAGCTGCCCGTAGTTGCCGCAACGAGAGTTTAGGCGAACGAATTTCGTCAACTCTACTCTTCAATTCCAGCCCATAGGGCAAGCGTCGAGCTCCGACAGCTCTTGTCTGCAAAGGCATGTTCGCTGGTTAAAGGGATGATTTCTGAACCGTTCGGGGGGTGGTTCGTAGTAATTCTACAGGGACAACGGTTAACGTATGTCGTGCAATAATTATATCGAGCCCCGTTTAAAGGTTCCGTGGAGGGCAGCGTTCCAAGGGGAGGTAAGGTGGCGAACGACGGCTCACACGGAGTTCGCAGGGAGGTTTTAATCACAGGAGTCCGCCGTTGGGTAGGCTCGGTTCCACGAGCTTGTAGTTTAAACGTTCGTCGACTCCGAGAATGCGAATTGAGAGATAAAACGGGAAAGTTGTGCCTAGGCATCGCCTCTATTGCGCCACCCAGCTCTGTCTTTCTCCGTTGTTACCAGTTCTTCGTCTTTGTCTCCGTTTTCCCTGCCCCGACCGCCGCTCACGTACGCCGAACTCTCATTCATTCGTTCTCCTGGACGAGGGCCCCTCTAATTTTCTTCGGAGTTCAGCTATGCGAACTACATTATGGAATAATTGCGCGGGACGTTATTCTCGGCTTCTGTTTTCGCTGGCAGCTACCGTTTTCATCCTTGTATAATAAAAGAAATAACTGGAGATATTCCCGACGAGCGCGTGCACCGAGCAATAATACTTTCGACGAATTTAATTTATGTATGAAAGATCATCGATCGTTAGAATACGTACCCTGATGTGGAACTTTAAGAGGGCGTGTCTAGAAGAATTCGAAACACACGTTTGAGAATGTTTCGGAGAGAAATTTTTCGGTTTTTTTTTTTTTTTGCAAACGTTAACGCATTTTAGCAATTGCAAATAGTTTCTTACGTGAAACGTTGCACGATAAAGAAATTACGTGAACAAGAATTATATTACAATTCATGAGACATACATGTGGAAAATCCGTGATCTAACCATGACCCTGACAATCGAACAGCAAAAATGAAATTCCCGTTCACTAGATACGCGTGGAATTCCAATCTGTGCATTGCGAGCACGAAATATTGTTTTTAATGGACATGATACCGTAATGCGCAACGAAAAATTAATGAAATTAATTTTCCGCATGGTCACTTACGACAAACTCTTCATTAAATCCGATGCGCGCTGTAATTTCAATATTTCGCTTTACGTCATGCATTCCGGTATTTCGAAATGCTCATATTTCGCATGGGAAATTAAAATCATTGTGAACGAGCTCGAGCGCGATTCAAACGGGATTTTCCCAGTTTTAATATAATTCGTATTTGAAGTTTCCCCTGTGTCCAACTCTCGCGAACAAGCCAGGTCTAGTAGAATGTAAACAAACGAAAAATAAAATTCAACATCAAACTCCTTTTTAAATCCACGATTAATTGTATCGAGATCGGCGAATAAATGTATTACATTTACGTTTATCAAGAAGAGTAACCTCCGTGTGTACTTCGTTATCCCATGAAAATATAATATTCGAACAGTAAACTAACGCTGAAGCTGGGTATTTCTCGAGGAATTTTAGTCGATCCATTAGGCGTTCGAATAGGAAGTAAATTTCATCCTTGGAATATACCTCCGGGTATTACAAGCGAACCGTTGTTGACTAAAGGAGGACGAAATAATTTATTAATTGGTTTTTACTACGGAATTAACACGTTCACTGCCAGACTAGTACTCTTGAAAATTTCTGCTGTGATTAAATTCTGTTTACGGATTATCGGAAAGTGCGGAATCAAACATTTATTGTGGTATTTAGTTTCGTAACTTTAACAAAGTTCAAGTATTTCGTTTAAATTAATTTTCTGTGACTTCACTTTCAGATCGAATATTTTTAACTTTTCAGTAAAAAGCACTGTCACCCATACGGTTAGGTTACTGTAGAAATATAGATGGAATTTTTAGTTCTCCAAAAGTTACCATCGAAAAGCGACAATCAAGTATGCAGTTGCATTTCTAGATTGTTTAACGACAAGTAACCGCTTATCAATTACTTAATCGATGCACGAGGCGACAGATAGGCAGCGAGGGGTGTGACGGATCCCTCGAGCAGGTTCAATAGCCGTCGTCGGCACGTTCCTCAGAGGCAATTCGGTAAGTACCGTGTACCCTCGCTAAACGATAGCCCGCGACGAGTGCGTAGACAGCATTATCAAAGACTCCTCGTTCTTACAGTAAGCATAATTATAGTTCCTCCTGGCAGACGGTCTGGTTACAATCCGTCCCTCGTTTCCTTCTCGATGCACTGCACACGCATGGGAGTCCCGTTTAAAACGACAAGTACTTTCGGATGTAACGGGGGTGGGGGGTGGGGGGGTCCGTCGGAACGGTTCGCTTTGGAGGGGAAGGGGAGCTAGGAATTTAGCAACGAAGTTGTTGTTCAGGCGCGCACTCCGCGAAGACTATGCGCACAGATGAATGGATGAATGGATGGTTGGATGCAGGCACGAGGAAATCAACCCTCAGAACGAGCATATAGAACTGTACAATTGACGACTCTTTAAAAGAATGCCCATGCGAGCCTGGATTCGCACCCCCTCCGACACCATTTCCATCTCTCTGTCAACGAGAAGACAAAACATCTGAATCTTCATTCTACCGTATTCCGACACGCTAGCCTGCACCCTCTCCTCCGTGTTCTCTCACCCTTTCGCTCGCGCTTCCTGTCTTCTTTCCCCGCGCACACTTTTCCTTCCATCCGTCTTCTTCAGTAGCTGGCAAAACTCCGTTCCTTTGCTTTCCCTAAAGCAGCTCGCAATTCGCGATCGCAATTTTCAATTTCTGCCGACTTTTCAATTAGACTAAGAGGTGCCGCTTCTCGCCGCGCCTATGCCGGCTTCTTCACGGCGAGTGTAACCCATCATCACCGCCCCTTAAAAAAAAAAAAAAAAAAAAAAGAAGAAGAGAAAAAGGAAAAAAAAAAAGAAGAAACGCCTGTGCCCCTTCTCGCGTACCAACACAACGCATCGAGAACGCCGTCGAGGATTGCAGATGCAAGAATCCTCTTCCCGCTTCCGGCTGCATCGATGTGGCTGCTGAGAGCCGACCGAGACGGCAGGCTCTCTCATCGTTAGTGGAATTGGTTCGTTGCGACTTCCCGGAAAAGAAAGGAACGCTAAAAATCGTGAACGTGAAATTGAATTTTTAAAGACTTGCTCGGAATTTTGTTACACCAGCACAAGATGTCTCCAGAATGTCTCCGGATGCACTAAGCTTTGGACTCGAAGCTTTGGATTCGATGGTTTCGACCCGAATCTCATTGCACTGAGCTTTGGGCTCGAACGTGTCGAATACAGTATTAGTTGAAAACCCGTGTCCAATTTCAAAGCTATGCAAAAAGCTCTTTTCCGCGGAGATCTTCAAGAGACCCAAAATACCAACAGACGGCTTGTCGAGTTCGTGATTCCTCGTCGGGAGATAGGACAGGGAAGTAATAGATAGGTTTGTAATCCATCGAGAGCTCCAGGCGTTTGGGAATGAGATATTTTGGAAGGGGCTGGCGATATCGGCAGTCAGCGAATGAAATGGCGCGTCTCTCGATCCTCGACGTGCCCCGGGGGGCCTGCTGCCGAATCGAGCCGCAATCCACCTTCCGCCACCCTCTCGCTGGCTCGCTACCCCCGTGGCTGAAGTTGTCTTCGCGAAAACGGCTCTCCTCTGTCATCCCCGAATATCCGTCGTTCCAATGACAGATCCATATTCACGGATCTGTCGTTTTCGTTCTTCTCTTTTAAACGGTAGCACGTGCTTGTTTCACGCCTCGCGTTTCATCGAGAACTCTATTAATTTTCATCGAGAGGAAAGCAAATGTTATAAAACAAGTGCTTGAATTTTTTTAACTTCACACGTTCGCTGCCAGGTTAATATTCATGAAAATTTCTATTTCTATTCGTCACAGAAAATAAGCTCAAATAAAACTGATTCGTTCGAGTATTTTCTACCTAATTAAGATATAAATAACCAAAGAATAAATTTATTTGCGATGTTTGAAGAAGGGAATATAATTCACGCAATGGAGGGTTAACGTGTGCTGAGTTGATATCAGGGTCGGTTGGACCGCGAAATTGTTTCAAGGGTAGCAATCTCTGGGGACGCAACAAAACCGAACTTTCATTACTAGTCGGAATTTACCGGAGGAACGTAACCGACCTCCGATTTTAATGTCCGTAAAAATGACAACAATGACAGTCGTTCAACTCCGCGTTCCATCGTCGTTGCGCCCTCGGCAAGAATTCGACTGAATGGAATCCTCCATTCTCTTCATCGTGATAACCGTGCATTCTGCAATCTCGATAACTGTCCATGTTCATGGAGGTTGAAGTTTTACCTTCTCTCATTCGATCGTAGATTGCGTCTAACAGCCACGCCAGACATTTATCGATATTCACTATTGTAATGTACTCGTTAAATCAATTTTTTAAAATATCGTTCTCTATAAGGTGATATTTTTTTTTTTTCAAATTCGACTGTTCTATCAACGCATTATAATTTCCAGCAAAAATCGTCCTGCAGTCAGAGGGTCCTTTGCAAAGCTCATATTGAAAAGCTTTTTAATTACAACGTATTTCGTTAAGGATGATCAGGGATCAATTCCTGGTTCGCTTTCGGATCGCAGTGGATCCCTCATCAACATAAAACCGTCCTTTCCGCGCTCTCATCAGGTTGCAGCAGACTGAAACATTAGCAATTCCAATATGGCCGCGGGCACGCTTCCGGGAAACAATGTCGAAGATTACCGACCGCGCGGGAACGTCAGCCGAGTTGGAGCAGCCGGTGAGGGCGATCACATTGTTCGACACGATAATATTTGTCACCGAAAATAATGCCCAAAAACCGGGAAGGAATAGAGAGCCGGGCGAATCCATTGAAACGCAGACAATGCGAGAGATTCATCTGGTTGCCCGCTCGTTCCGTCCTCGAATCCTCTTCTGCCGGCCGTCCAACCTGTCACGTGACACGCGCCAAATTAAAAACTCGGTTTCGCTGCTCCTTTTGCTCGGCTGACATCGGATATCGAGGTGGTTTATCGAAGAACTAGAGGAGCCCTCGACAAAGTATTCTATTTTCTCTCCGTTTCACTCTTTCTCTTACAATTCTCCAATGAAAACTTCTTCGAGAATATTTTTCTTGAAAACTTAATTGTTACACTTTCCATAACGATTCTTCATCTTCTCGTGGAGACGATTCAATGAGTGGACTCAATGTAAGATACGAAGATTGTGAACCAAATTTTGGAGACGTATATTACAGGAGAGCGCTACAATTACACCTTTAAGTATTACTCACACTCCAGAAGAGCCTGCGTTGATTTGCTTGTATTGTCTCGGAATATGCAACAATGCGTTTTCCCGATAAACGTTGTTCCCATCGAAATTGAGAGGGCTTCAGGGTTGCTCGAGCACGCTGGTATTTTGAAGCTCCGTACTCCCTTAATCACGCGATCGCTGCGATCAGGCTTGAGAAAAAAGAACAAGCGGCGAGAGTGGGATTTATAAAAAAATATGTCGAAAAGTCAGAGAAACGCGCGTTAAAATAACGCACGAGTGCAGATAAATCGGGGAGGGAAAACGTCGGGGGTGTGGGTGGCTCACTTTATAAAACATTCGCGTCACGAGCCGCGAAGAAACGTATGCGTCGAGGCAGACGAATAAAAAAGAGCCAGCGCGACACAGAGTACGCGTGTTTTTTTTATATCCGACAATACATATTGCTTGCACATCCGTGAAGTTCAGCCGTCACGCAGTACTTAGCGAAATGATCAGCGGGAACAGAAGGCAATATCGGAATTATTGTGATTCGCGGAAGTCGAGCCGCGGGCGAGCAATCTATACCGAGATGCAGACATTACTCGTGCCTCGGATTCGAATATTGCGGCAGTAATATCGCTTCGGGCTCTAATAGTTACTGCGAATGCCACGTGCATGCTTCTATAACGCTCAACCATAGTCGAAAGAAAACGACAAGTTCGTGTTGCATGGACTGACAACGTTCTTTTCCGAATAATTAAATTACCGTTAAACTGTTAAATTATTAGTAATTTCTTTTCGAGATTTTGAAGTTCGTGGAAATCGAATTTCTGAATCGTCTAGATCTGAACACTCTATGTCAAAAGATAGTCGCGATAAGATATTACTTCTGTTATCAAGAAGCACCAACGCAGTATGACGACGAAGAAAACCGTCTCCAAAGATTTACGGCAACTGCATTGTACATCACACTGTGTGCTCGCAAAGAAACAGGTGTTCCTGGTAATGAAATAGCTCGTGATTACAATTTCTAGTAAGTTGTAGACGTTCCACGGAGAACGTGCTGATAGTGGTAAGTTCATGTACCTCTCGATAAAGAAATAAAAATTAACAGGTTGTTGAACGGTCACGAATTAACTCGCGTTTGCACATGTATTATTTATTTCAATTTTTGCCGGTCACCGATAGACGATAAAATAACTGATCAGGTTCGTCGTTGAATTATCAACGTTGAGGATAGAAGTATCGCGTAAATATCTGTGAAACTTTGACAACCAGTACTCGGTACGACGCATGACTAACAAAAAGGGAGCGTTTGGGATGACCTTAATTCCGAGCAGCTCGCGTTTAGGGCGACGAACTCGATGGATTCCGGGAACGAACGGGTCTGATTGAGATGGAATCGTCGAATAAAAGAGTTGTAAATAAGAGATAAAAGAAGCCCGGACAGAAAAGCGTCTGGAGTGACTGGTCGTGTCTAGGTGGGACAAAGTGTACTTTTATTGGCACGTAAGAGGGGTTTGCCCAATAATCCCCATTTATAGCTTATAAATGATTTCAGCCCCGTATGCATTAAACCGCGCGCGCTGCGTGGAAATCGGGACATCGAGAAGGACACGCGTCTGCGAATGCTCGACCTTTTAAGGAACTATAAAGCAGGGAGTAGGACTTTTTGTGGCTAACACTTTGGCCCGGAAGATATCCTCCTGGAAGCAGAGATGGTAGTAAAAGTAGGTTCATTTTTCACCTGGGAGAAGATGTTTTCCGTAGCAGCGAATAGCGGATTCGGTAAGGGCGACGGCACGCCGAATCGGAGCTACGCGAGCTGGTAAAATAGTTAATGGAAACTCCGCATAAACATGCGAAGCTCGCAAGACGGGCGAGGGCCGATGAAAACGTGGAGAGAGGAAACATAAATATACGAAGTTGTCTAGCCGGCAGGCAATCGTTCTCACCGATTCCTGTATATTTATTCAACACGGACGCTAAGTACTCTTCTATTACCTAAACAACAGTCAAAATGGACGAGTCTTTCTCCATAAGAAAGAATGATAGATATTAAAACATTCGCGACCGCTGATGTGAATTCGCGTCACTTCAAATTCTATGCCTGGAAATGTTAGGAAAATAATTATGAAAATCTTTTAATTAGTGTAACTAATTTCTGAGATCAATCCAACACAACTCCTTGACAATCTCGTGAACCATTCCAAGTACCAGTGTACCAGGACTTTCCTCGAATCTAAACGACGTCCTTTGCTTATAAATCGTCTCTGGCACGACGACTGTCCAACTGGCGAGTGGTCCAGGGTAGGACCAAGTCAGCCGGAAGGGAATGGGTTCCAGAAGAGAAAAAAGGAAGGACGAGTGTCCAGAAATTCCATCGCCCGGAGCACACGATTTCGTTTGCCGCCGGTTCCAAAACTCGACATTGTGTTCACATGAGGGGGGTGGCTGTTTGTGGGAGGGGTCGAAGGTGGGGTAGCGGTGGAAGGACAGCGTCGTCGACGCGTGCAGCACGTAGGATGATAGCCAAAAGCAGCGGTTGGCAGGACAGGGGAACGTGTCACGCGATCCGTGAGTAATTCGCACGAGTCGAGTCCCGAGCCTGCCTGCCTGCTTAACAGAGTGTTATAATCTATTTACGTTAACATTACCAACGTTTAACGTGGTTGCTCCGCATCCCCGAGGTCAGAGAAAGGGGTTGGTTAGTAGGAAGAGGTAACGGGGCAAGAGATCGTCCGCTCGCTTACTCTCTCTCTTTGTCTGTCTCTCTTTGGCTCGATCTCGCCCCTCTCTCTCTCTCGCTCTGACGTTCGTTTTAGCTGGCTCTGCAGCAGACAGTACTCAAGAATTGTCGCGGACACGTTAGGGCTTTTGGAAACAAGCGTAAAGCGTGCGGTCGCTCGGTTTCGCATTAATCGCGGTTTCCTGCATGCCCCCTACGCGTCACTCTTTGTCCCAGTTGCCATTTTGCTGCGTAGAACCAAGCGCGACGATGAGAGAACCGCGTCTGAGAGGATAGACGCAGTTTTCCGGGGAAAATTCGGAATCAGGAGCGATGGTGCCTCAGAAATTGCTTAATCGTTCTCGCAGACTTCGGTTGACCACGTTAGCAGGTTGTAGGGGTCCGAAGAACATCTGTGAACCTTGCGAACGAACGCGAGAAGCTGATACAGGTCTAGATTTAGAGATCACTGTCTACATTTTACATAGTTTAGCTGTACGTTCTTCTCAGGTATCGACAACGCCTAAAATGTTCTGCTCGTCACCGAAATGGTTTCTTCCTTTATTTATTTAAATATGTTAATTTTTTGGTTAAAGTAAATTTCAAGTAAAACACTTAAAAGCGTGGAGAACTGCTAATAACAAAACTGAAATATTTGACAGCCGAGAGACACTTTTCTATCCACGGAGTTTCTCTTCGTCTACTCTCCGCGGCTCGAACAATCCAGCCTAGACGAGTCGATACTCCGCGTGCCGCAGATGTATTCTCGCCAGACGGATACCATAAATCCAGCAATGGTTAACATAACGACAGCGATCGCGGAACGTTGCAGATCGCACGATTCCAGGCGTATTAGCAACACACAACGACACGCAAGTTCAAGTAGCAGGGCATTGTGCGGCCAACGGAGGCGGCAGTTGGTCCGTGAACGGATTACGGACATTCGCGTGCGGAGTACAAGGCTCACCGCCGACAGCGAGGAACACGTACGTTCCGTTTGAACGACCCTGTAGGCAAAGAGGCCTCCGAGCGTGTACATCCACGCTCGGCGTATGCACGACAATACGGGCTAAATGCCCAGCTCCGAGCAAACCGGCAACTAACTCCGCGAAACGTCCTGAAACTTTAGATGCGATTATCTGGAGGTTATGTCGTAACAATTATGGGGCTGCCACTCTGCGGAATCAGGCGACTACTAACTTGTTTGCTGCGCGCTCACCTATTGTCCTTCTGTCACACATAATTTTCAGGGACGCGGGCTAATGGACGGGAGAGCTGGGACCCGGAAACGCCGCTAGAAAATCACCCCGTGTCTTCTGTTGCAACCGAGTTTTATTTCCTGAGAGGATCGCCCGAATGGTCGCTGCGATCCGATCGGTTAAGGTCGAGGTATAAAGGATGGTTGAGGGATGGTTGATAAAGATGGGGGTAGGGGTTGTGTGCTGTCGAAAGAATAGAATTAAACGAAACAGTGGTTCGCAAAGGAACTTGAAGAAAACCTACTTTTATGTAACATCGAATTCAAACATCGATACTCGAAGAGCAAATGATACCCGACTGGTGTCACTGAAATTAAGCAATCCAAATGTAACCTCGACGCCCCCAAAAGATAGTCCACAGCCTACGATACGCGACGGAAAGAAACGACGAGCTGCCATGTCGATAAAAATCCCTGTCCGCCGATTGTAAAATTTTATGGTCGCGGGGAATAAAGATGGTATCGCGCCCACCGAAGCCGGAGCCTCCCGTTATCGGTATGCGCGAAGGGGAAACTTTAATATTTGGCCATCTACGGATTTCTGGCGGGGTCAGGGGAGGAAGGAAGCGCCGGGCACTCAATGCGTTCGGGAACGATAAGCGAGAAGATAGAGAAGGGCGCTGCCGAGCTCGACAAATAAAATCTGAACAACCTGCTGCTTCGTTGTTTACCGAAGTATACCTGCGGCATTAACGGCAGGTGGGAGGGGGGTTGCAGGGAAGTCCAAATATGCGACGATAACGGAACGACTCCCAGGTGGTGTCAGCGATTTTTTCATGGATCCGCTGCTATGAAATCTACAGCGGGGTTAGCGACGTACGCCGCTTAGCGATGAATTTGCTGCTCGATGCACAACCATTCGCAATATTGGTCTGCGCTGTGATTATTTTTATTGGAGAGCTGGGTATCTACTGGAAGCTTGCAAGTATAAATAAAACCTTATAGGAGGCTAAAGGAAAAATAAGGGACGGAGATTCGAATCATCAATCCTTGGATCCACGGTAGATCAATCCCCCAGCCTACGATTTTTGTTGTTCTTTGACTACTTATCCTTAGCATACCGCGATCCAGAATTAATCTCGAAAGCGTTATTTAACCGGAAATAAACAAAGTTCCAAGAGGAGCCACAGCTCGAGAGTTAAATCTCTCCATGTTTTCATTATTCGACAAGATTTTGGTGGTCGCGAGGAAACCAGACGACAATTCCTCCCGCGTCCAGGGCATCCTGAGACAGAAAAACACGATGCAGCTGGATGAAATCGGATGTGACCGCGTTCTCTTCGTATATTACACAAGACTCACCCTTTCCGGTCCTTCCCTTTGCGCTGAGGACGATATGAGCAGCACGTGTGCTATGCGGTAGCTCGTACGTGGTGGCTCGTGGTAACGCGTACCCTGAGAAAGAGGATCGTGTCGGGCCACGGCTGAGAATTACTCGACGAACCTGGTCACCCCGCGAATTATGCGATTCACCTGGTCCCTATTTTACGACGTTTATATTACACTGAGCACTGCCGCCCCTCAGACGTTTCTTCTCTTCTCCACTTTTGTTTTATCGCGGGTGAAACGAAGACTCTGAAATTCCGAGGACCTTTCATTGTCTTCGTTTTTTCAAGTCGCTGAATCACGCGTGGAAGTTAATTTCGCAGCTTGCAGCAGACTTGGGACAGAACGGAAGCCCTTCGTAGGTTATTCAAGGGATGGTATTTGATATGAAAATGTCTACAAGCTCAAAAATTTCTCGTATAAAAATTAAAAGTGTCGGACTTGTGTCTCAGACTGCGATTGAACTATCAAAGACCGCCATAGAGCACCGAGTCGATTAAAGCTCTCCCACAAACACGCCCCCGCCATTTCTCGGAAGCAAAATAATCATCTCAAGCATCCCGAGATTCGAGATCCTCCAGAAAATAATTTATGCCCCTAAAACTCTTGAAACAGACGGTAGCCGAGTGGCTGTTGCGAGCCGAAGACCCTTCGGCGTATGTTTATGTACACAGACGAGGATCGCGACCTATGACACTGTTTAGTCTAGTTCAGGGTCGCTGGCAAACAGACTAGGAGCCTATTTCGGTATGGAGACCTGTCGAGACAGATGTTAGGCGTATCAAGCCTCGGCGTATCAAGACTCATAATCCATCGCTATTCACACTGTTTATACCAGATGGGGGCTGTTCAGTGTTTCAGAATTTCTGGAAACACTTACGGAGTCGTTGAAGAAGAGGTAGCGCAGCGTTCGTGCCCCGCTGCATTTTAAAACGCATCGTAAAAGTTGTTCTTCGTGAAGTCAATGGGAACGAAGAGTGCTCGTTCGAGGACAAGGCAATTCGAAAGCCAGCAGACCGTGTAACGCGTTCAAGCTATGTACGTGGCGTTGCGTGGTAGTCGGTTTGATCAAACCGAACGAAACAAGGGTCATCGTGGAAGCGTAAGGAATGATCTTGGTTTTGATCTAAAGCCAACCGATTAAATACGAAAACAAGAACGGCTTATTTATCGCGATGCAAACCAGGGCTGCGTCTCAAAACCTTTGCGAACGCGTAATATGTATTATTAACCCTTTGCACTCGGATGTCCCCTATGAATAAATGAGTTATGTTTGCCTTTATTATTGGTCTGAATATAAAAAAAGACACGTTTCCAAAGCTGGACTATTTTATGCGAAGGGTTAATTCTCGAAATGTTTTCGTTTCGTACACGGTTCAAAGGACTCGTCCCCCATCGTTGCCATCGGAAGGATAAACTTACACGCGATTAAGAGGAACGGTTCTTCCGCGGCAAATAATAAATTCACCCACGGTACGTGTGTACTCGGCTGCTAATGCGTGAGACCGTATAGATTGTTGTTAATGGGAGTTATAAGGACGCATTAGCCTGATAAATAGTAATGGGGTTTATTGGCGGAAAATCAGGAAATATGACGATCCCAGGTCGCGTCTCCCTCTTTTCTTGCCCCGTACGGTTACAAGGCGGGTGGTTTTCTTGGGGTCTGCCTCGCCGCGACCATAAGCGCGGATATATGGACCCTGGCTTTATTATATTTGCTGACCATAAGGAGGCTTCATCGGCTATTTTCGTGAAATACTGCTTCTCGAGGGTTCCCGCAATCATTCTCTCGATTCGTTGTTCTCGCGATTGACTACGTTACTTTCATACACTCCACTCGAGACCATTCATCGAGGGCTATTAACCCTTTGAGGGCGATTTAGAAGCGACATTCTTTATCTTATCTATTGGTTCTTAAATAGCTTCTTAAACTTGTTCTTAAACTGGTACACTTTGAAGTAGTGGTAAGATATTTTATTTCAACGACTAAATTGTTAGCTCTCTGTAATGAAACTGCCGAGTGCAAAGGGTCCTCAAAAATTAGATTCACAGAAATTTGAAAAAGAATTGGAGCTGAGAGACTGAAACTAAGAAACTGAGTCTTCATCGTTGCTGAATAGTCAATAACTGGATATCCTCTCAGCTGTTATCAATTGAACTGCAAGGGAACGAACAATTCAATCACATTCGACGGCATGATGTTCTACAATTGTAAAGGAAGAATACCCATGTCTCCGGGCAAAAGGGTTCGAGTCAGTTCCTTTGGAGCGTTGTCGCTTTTCAATACGGCAAATACGTATTCGTACAGCGAAACGGATAGACGGTGCAGAGGTGGGAGCTCGTTCGATGATTAAAACGTCGTTCCATATCGGTAGTCGCGGTGTTATTCAGCGCGATTCGACCGAAAAAAAAAGGGAGGTCCACTGGGATGATGGCGATAACGGGGAGGGGACAAGGGACAATTAACGAGTAGTGAGTACACAATACCTTTTTTCCCAAACGGCACGACGTGAACCGCACACTTGTTGCTTATCTGTGTTTCGGCGTAGACATGTCTGTAACACGTTAGGATAACATGTTTAACATTGCAGATAGCTAGTTATCAGCCGGTCTTGTTTGCCTTGCACCATAAAGCGCGTTGTAAAGTCCAGACGGAATGTCACGGTGCCCTATAAATTATCCGTACGGAGTCGTTTGTTGAAAAACTCGCGCCCCGTTGCGTTATCGAAACGACAAACTCCGCGGCGGCCGAACCTGATTT
The DNA here is from genome assembly GCF_026225885.1 of Hylaeus anthracinus. Taxonomy (NCBI): domain Eukaryota; kingdom Metazoa; phylum Arthropoda; class Insecta; order Hymenoptera; family Colletidae; genus Hylaeus; species Hylaeus anthracinus. The sequence continues at coordinate 3,294,429 of NW_026534347.1, forward strand.
CATATTTGCGCGATGGCTGGAGAGGAAGTCTCTCGTTCAGATTACGAGAAATCTGGAAGATGGGAAAACCGACTTCGCAGATGTAGCTTCTCAGCTTTTGCTCGTTCTGCGCGAGGACGGTCTATCGATTGTCTTGTTTCGCCACTGGATCTCGTTCGCATTAATAATTTTCCGGGCCGGAGGATTCCTCCGCGAGTGTAGCAACCCTTTGTCTTTCGCATTAGAAGAGTCGAGCCGGGAACGAGTGGCCATTTTAACCCCTTTTCCTCGCAAGACATAAATAATGATCGTCGCTAATTTGGTCCCGGCGCAGCCCTTGGTCGGCGGCGAACGTAAACCGCGCAATTATAATGCCGCCACATTAGAATTTATACCGTCGCCAGCAGCCAGTCTCCTCCGTAACCTTTTTCTAAAGCTTATGTCCTTAATCCAGTTGAAATATTTTTCCCGCAGCCGTATTGGCTCCCGGATTTTCGTCAGGACTTAAGCCATTTAATTAAGTCAGGCCCAGCGGTTGGCGAACGTCGTTCGCCAGGGTGCCACAGCGAAAGGATACACCCTGAGGAAGGGTGGGATGTGTTACATTGCAGGACACCTATGTTAAGGGAGGAGCTCTGTTTAGGACGTATTACGTGGCTATCCAAGTAAAATTTTTTTCTAGAAAAAATGTTAAAACACCAACATCCCCAATGTATTTCTCTCCCGAATCCAGTCACAATTTCCATCGAAGCAGCAACTATTTCTCCTAAGAACTTCACGCAGGAACTATCGGGAAGTTGTCCGAAAGCGGAATTTCGCGGGTTTATTTCGTACACTCATTGGAGGAAGTGCGCACCACGCGTGCAACTCGCGGACAATGCAATGGCTCGTCGACGCGTCGGCCGGAGAGATACAATGGTAGTCAATAATGCGTGTGATTTGTGCAATAGGCGCCTATTGCACGTGCAGCCGGTGCCGCGCAATTCGACGCTCCGAAATCGTTCCGCCTCGAAACATCACCGATGCACATGTGCGCCCACTGCGATATCCGGGCCGAGTTGTATCGCGCGCGTCCATGTTACGTGCATTTGCGCTCATCATTACGTGCAGCGCTTGCCGGAATCTATCTAGACATTATATCTCTTAGCTTCGTGCCCGTGGACACCGTTCTGCCACAAATTTTGCTTCAACGCGCTCACTTCTGGAAAAATAACCCACGAGAGGTGTTTATTGAGCTATTTTTCCGTTAAAAAACGTTACTCGATTCTAATTGACGCAATACTTACGATCAATCGAGTGCAATGCACGATTTTTCGTAAATAAATAAGTTTTTAAAATGTAACGTTGCATGGTACGATTTCATAAATGAGAGAAGATTGATGTTAGCTGTTCTTTCGGAATACCCGAAATCCACTGTATCGATGTATTCAATCTAAACTTCGGAAACAGTTATAGCAACGAGACAAACTTCCCCCATCGATTCCAACGATTCTACGGGAATGCAACGCAATGATCTCGATTGCTCTGTCGGTCGAAACGATGGACCAGTCATCCGTGCGCGGCGAGGGCGGCGAGGACGAAGGGGAGCGATCAACGCGTCCGATGGGTGGGCGATGCACATGCACGCGGTGCACCGGAGGCGCCGCTGCATCAATGCACTCTCCACGTTTCGCGCTCGTGCCGGTTTCGCGTCGATCGTGCCGGCATCGGAGACAGGGGATAGGATACATATAATTATGGAGGGACTGTGCTCCATTTCACACGTCACACACCGTGTGATCGCGTCATACGGCCGACGCCTCGGTATCCTGCGCTCGATGCGCTTTGCATGCCTCGTATAGATCGGAACGATTCGGATTTCACGCGAGGACCGGGTCAGTTTCGAACCAGCTAACCAGTCATCTCCAGTGGAGGGACTCAGTGGGCTTCGTTTTTTCGTAGAATATTTAGATGGAAAAGACGCGGACCTAATTTCGCGCCGAATGGGTCGTACACCTTGAGAATTTTAGAAAAATCGATAAAAAAAGTATTCAAGGTGTCGACACTTGAAATTGCGTTAACCCTAAAATTAGTATGGAAAAAATAAAAAGCAATTCCAATAGCGTCGGTACTTTTTTTTTTATATTTTGTATCCTCAATTGTGGACGCCAGGTCTGGAAGGGTTAAAATAATTGTTCCCTCGAGATCCCATTTCATTTCAACCACCAAATTCTGTTCAATGAATACCTCGATGCGGTATCAACACGAGGTGTCGCGATTCAAGACGATCGAGTAGCTGGAAGGCAATAAAGTTCGACGTATCGACGTTGTTGCAGCAATTTCAGGTTGTTAGGAACAACGAACGCGACAGACGTTCGACACACACGTACGCGTAGAGCGATTGAACAGCGAATGATTCAATTTGTCAGACCAATGAGTTTGTCAGGTGCTACTCCATGCCGCAGTGTGCGACGCGTAAGAGCTGAAATTGGATTTGATTTAACGCCGCGCGTATTGCTGCGCATTACACACTAGAAATATCGCAAATGCCTCGCAGTGGCATCCGATCACTTGTCCCCCCGCTTGCGGCATAGATAAAAGTGAAATTCGTTTCAATGAAAATTCCCAGATCGATGATCCGGGGTTTTCGAATCTATTCCGTTCATAACAAAACTTTTCATACGACAGAATGCTCGGAAAAGTAAATAAAACCGTACATTGTTCGACTACTCATTGTTACTACTAAGGAAGTGGCGAGAATTTTGTATTTTTAAAATTCTACCCTCATAGCTTTTTTTTTTTTTTACAAAATAAGTGAAAAAAATGCCCCGGGAGTTCTGCCCTATAAAGGATTAAGTGGCGAAGCCAGGTTCAGCGGCAATTTTGTATCGAACAAAATTATTTGTTATCCCGAAATATCCGATAAGAGACCCTGTGAGTTTCAAAAAGATCCTTCTAACACATAATTATTAAAAGAATTTGTAAAAAAGACACGAAGAATGATACGAATGTTTCACGAATGCGTACAATTAACGATTGATGCTTCTCGTAGAAACATATCGAAAGCACTCCTCGACCTGTAGAGATTACAAGATGTAACCTAGCTTCCGTTCTCCCTGTCAAGACATGTTAAACCATTAACCGACCCGGTTAGCATGAGGCATGTCGTTGACGGTCGTAAAGACGGCAGGAGGTCGATTCGAGTAAATAAACTTCCTTCCCTTGGGGCTCTTCTTCGAAAGAAAACACGACCAGTGCCTGACTGTGACTTGCAAGTCGGAAGATAGGTTCTCGTCGATGGATCGAGTACCCTTCGAGTGTTCGTCTCGTACGGTCGAGACTCGAGAGTCGAACGGAAGCTGGTTTGCGGGTCAAACACTTCTGAACCGATTTAAGCTGCTTTAACACCATAGCATTTGCTCGAAATCAGAGGCAGAATTTTATTGTAACAATATGTAGAGTAATATACACTCCATCGAACAAATAATCCTAAAATGATTCACAATATCTATCGAGAGATTTGCCAAAGTGACAATCCAGAAGAAACTGTGACGAACGATGTGGATTTTTGTAAAAATCTTTGAAAAATGTTTAAACGGATCAATTGTCCCTGTGTGAATGCCCCTTTAGGCAGGAAAAGTCGAGCAGATTCGTGTGTACTTCAAGCTACAAACAGACGCAGACAGGTCTGGCGCCTGTCTTGAGAATCAAAGGATCCGTAGTCGAGACTCGAAGCCAGTGGGGACGTAAGCTACTTTCACCGCCGTGAGATGACCACCCCGAATCTTGTACTACATAAATCTGTTAACGTCTAAACTTTGAGTTGCGTTAGCTCGGCTCCCATTATGGTGCACGATAAATGCTCTTAATATTAATCACCGATTGACGATACATTGCACCACACACGCAGCGAAAATTGAACACAAGCGGAGACTCGTCCTTCTGGAAGATTTACTGCGAATTTGCAGAGATAAATTAACGGTTATTAAATTGTTGCTCGAGCACGAAATTATTTTACCAGGCATGTAAATTCATTTTCCCTTGTTGGAAGACACTCGAGGTGAAGCGGTTTCGGGAGCAACGTTATCAGCTTCGGAATTCAAAGAAATACACGGAGATAACAAGCTGGGATAAATCGGAGTCAAGAGTTGCCCTAACCTGTCTCGGGCGAGACAGGAGCTTCCAAGTCGACTTAAGAAAACTACCAGCCCTTCGTGGACGTTTCGAGTGGCACGACTCGATCTGGCATGTTTACACGAGATCTTGTATACTCGATACAACCCCTCGCTAAACTAGATGATGTTTGTTTAAAGTCCCCCGACTCATCCGGCAGAATAGACGTCGATTCATCGCATCCGAGCGGCTTCGAATGTCTAAATAAATGGAATTACATCCTCCGTTCGGGAAAAGCACAGGCTTCTTAATCCCCTGATAGTCGGATTTCTGAAAAGATCGCGAATCTCCTATGAGGCGGGATAACAAGCATCGTTCTCGCGGTCGTTTCGCATAACGAGGCTGAATCGAGCTTTTACTCTCGCACCTGAGAAGAAACGAGAAAAGGAACGGCTTCGATTGAAGTAACCGGCCGGATCATTACAATTGACGCGGAACTTTCAACCGAGAGAGAGGCTGATTACAAACAGGGCGACGTAACGCGATCTCAAAGTCGTCCGTTCCCTCAGCCATCGCGTATTAATTCAAAGAACTCCCTTAACGTTAAATAAAATGCATTTATACAAGCAGTCGAGAAATTCCAACTCGCAGTTGTTTTTCATCGTCGTTTCGCCATTGACGTTTTGTCGTTCGCGAGCTTTAGACACTTTTAATAAATTTAAACGCCACGCAAAGACGCCAGGTTTCTCATTCTTCGACGTGACATTGCACGATTCCTTTCTAATTTCTTGTAAAACTCCAGCCACGCGAATCGCACAGCTCGGATAAAGACAACGCTGACTGTCAGTGAATCAAAATTTGGTACAGGAGGTATCGCGGATTACGTTATCGACGTTGACGTTCATTGCTGCATGCAAATAGCGGGCGAAACACGTTGGCCGCGAACCGCATCGGGAATAACCCAACGGGAAATTATTGATAATCTCATCAATATTCGCGTTATTGTCAGGCACAGGGCACCAATAATTAACGGGCAATTGTACGCGAGTATCGATACAACGCGAGCGATCTGCAACACATGTCGCTCTATTAATAACACCGTGCCCGGTGCTATCGATACCTCGCTAATTCATCGGAAAGCAGATTTCCCGCTACGTTTCGTTCGTATCGAGGAATGCGGAGGAGCGCGCTTAATTGCTGGCCGATTAATTACCAGATAATTAGAGGAGAGTTGTTAGATTGTACGGACTCTAGAAGAAGACGTTGAATTACCATAAAAATGTCGGTGGACCTTTGGGGATGCGTGATTTGTATCGAATTCAACAGAAAGTTTTCAACGGTGCTTTCTTGAAACAGAAAAGGTATGGATCAAAAAATGACTTCGTGACCAATTGAAAATTTCCGCAGTTCCAATTTCTGCTTGGAACTAATCAAGAGTCCTCAACCAGGGGATGAAGAAACGTACGCGTGACAGATAGTCACCAGACATGTTTAACTCGAAGGTATCTAGACGGCGAGGAATCAGCTGCAAGTCGCTTCCCTTTCAAAGCGTATTCACCATCGCGCCTCGCGCTTTAATAACGCCCACGCACGCAATCGGTTAGCATTTACGTAAAGATAGCACCGAGAAGAAATCATCGCACGAGGCGGCAGTCCACGGGTATGTCCGCGATACAGCGTTAAAACATTGCTTTATTACGGTCGCGTTGAATGTGTCAACGCTGCCGGCTTATAAGGTAAATTTTAATGAACTGGCATACACGCACGCCTCGACACGTCTCTACTCCGACTCCCGGCCACTGCTCGAAGCGCTAAATACGTCATTAGTCAGCGCGAGCCCAGCCTCTTTATTTGTGTTTATTAATTCAACCACGGAATTGAACGTATCATTTATGCAAGTCGCTGAATTGCTAATGCAAACGGTTACGGAATACTCGGTTCGAAGGTACGGCTTTTCGCGACGGGGCCCTCGGCTTCAACGCGAGATACACGTATCTCCCTCCCTCCCTCCCCCCTCCCCCCTCCCGCGGACTTAACGTTTCGGGTATACTCATTCAGGCCATTAAACGCAGGCTTGGAAGCACGTGGCTTTATGCGGGACTGTCTAATTGGAAACAGATTAATTTGTCGCGATACCACCGCTTTTCTTTCGATCGGTGATGATTCTTCGTTCTTGGTCACAATAAAACCACGATTCATCGAGAGTAAGCTAGCAGGATTAAAAAGAACGAAGTTTGAACGAACGCTTATTTTAAAAGCCGATAACACTGGCCAAAGCAGCACCCATTAAAGAAACTGGTTAAAATAAAACTAATTTAACCGCTCTGGAAGATTTGCAAAAGACCTGTTCCGATGAACATCGATTGTTCAGCATTCGACTGGATCCTTAACCCATTTGCATCACACGAAAACTAGGAAAATTCGTTCTCGTCGTCGATACTTTACTCGAAGGCAAAGTAATTTGCTCCCATAAATGCGCACCTACATGCGCTGGTGATGCAAATGGGTTAACGCAGCACCTCTACGGCGCAGACAACGTTTGTCAAAACGCGCAAAAGTCCTAAGGATCTCAATGAGCACGATGCCAGGCTACGTGTAACCGCGGTCCAGCCACGCGCGGATAAATCAAAAGTATGAAATGTTGCCGGCAGAATTTCGGCATATTTATGGCAGTGGCAATTCAATGATACACATTCCCGTTCGCGCGTAATAGTCAATATTTCCATCAGAAGCATACCTACAACTCACGCCCACCGCCGACGAATTGGTGCAGTCAACGGTGCTTTATGAGAGTTCAGGACGCATTTGACAGCGCGATGGGTCCGGCTAGTTGTTGCTATTTATTCGTGCATTACATTACTCTGTTACCGAGTCGAGTGTCACCACCTAATTTGCATTATAAGTGCCGCTGATGTTATCATCGCTTCGCTTATACGTTATGGCGTCGCTGACGGATCATCAGCGCGCGCTGTTCCGCGTGTACGTGCGACGCGAGCGATGTGTGCGAAAAGTGTAATCCTGTGAAGGAGCGTGTCGCCAGGCTTTAACCCCCGCCGACCACTCACCACGGTTATTCATTAATTACTCGATAATGCGTCGGAGCCAGCGTACCTCGGCTTATCAATTGGGAAGCCTTTCCACGAGCCCTCCGCCGATTTCGACGATGCTAATTTGGGAAAAGTAAAGAACTTAAGTATCTGCATGTGACTTAGTGAGTAAGCGAGCGAGTGAATTTTATTTATAAGGGTGCAAAGTCGCGTAACAGTTTTGTTTCACATTTCTTTGCATCGTTCTCTTATTAGGGACACCAGTAGTCTGTTGGGGCCCACTGGACCCTTTATACTCGGCTCGGGATTGTTAAACACGTACTGTAGATCATGCCTACAGTCCCTGAGGGTAAGTATTGAATAACATCTACTTTAATCTGCCCAGTGATCAACGCGTTGGCTGCCAAGCTAATATTTACGAAAAATATGAGCCTAACGTTTCATTTCTATACAACTGAACTAAATGATATAAAATTGAATTAAAAAAAAACAAATGTCCACTTCATAGTCTCGTAATATTAAACTAGTTTCTTTCGATGTAATAGGACGACGCGGGCCAAGGAAGCAAGTCAGAACGGAAGGTTGCCGTAGAAATATGTGTCCTAAATTTATTCAGACAAAAACAGACAAATCAGATTCGGTCCTATTGGCCTGAAGCGATCTCGGCATGTTCCCTCGACGCAACTTACCACAGTTTTATTCGTTTTTACATATGGTCGGGGTTTCGCGATAAGAAAATGCCCGTGATATTTCACATTTTTATACGCGTCCGTTTTTGCCTTGAGGTGTTGGCTGGCCCGTTGCTCCCTCCGTATAGAAGCGTTACGCGCCCTGGCTAGCGCCTGATATGCGAAATAAGCAGCCTCGGGCTATTAGAAGCCCGTAGCTCCGTTAACTCGATACCGTAATCCCGAACCTCGTCGACGAAGATGGGCCTTTCCCTCTGTAGCCTCTTCGATCTGATTGTTTCTACCCGGAAAGTTGTTCCTCGGGCTCTGGCGTTTGAATCTAGGGCTGTTCCGCAATCCTAATACTAGTATTAGATCGTTTCGACCAGCAAAGAAAGCAGGACATGCTAGAGACATCCGACCGTTCGAGATATGGAGAAATGGAAGATTGATCTTTAATTTTAAGGATAATTTATTTGACTGATGAATTCGGCATCGAACAAACTATTGCTGGTCTTCGACAGACAATGGGGACGTGTGAGTGTGGCGAGGTAAGAAAGAAGTAAATGGCCAAACAATAGGATTGTCAAAAATAGTAAGTACCATTTGTCTAAGTACTCCCCTTTAACATTTATTTATTCGTAGACTGTCTATGTTTCGGCTAACTATGTCTTCGTCCCTCGTGTGCAAGAAAAGTCCTCGCAAAACGTTACAGTTCCAAGCAAAAGCCGTGCCCGCAATTCGTACACGTGCACGTGTAACAAGACGGTTTGGTAGGAGGTTCGAGTGGCTATTGAGATGCTCGATTCTCGAGCTACCCTGAGAGAAGAGCAGTACCTACTAGATATTGGAGGCAATGAGGCGGGCTACTTTTAACAAGACGACTTCCCCCACCAGCCCCGCCACTTCAGGGTCCCCCTGTTCGATACCAAACGATGCGCTCGTTGTTATGGAATCCCATAAAATTACGAGCACCGCGACGAACCCATTGATCCTGACCCCCTAACGAGCCGCAGAATGGGAACGCCACGAGAGGATCCGCGAATCGTCTTTTTTGCGGATGAATCTTTCCTCGATCGAGCCCCACTGCCACGTGGAAACGTTTGCCAGGCTACCTTCGTGCTTATCATTGCGAGCTACACCGCAGTGGTATTATGAATTTACATGTATCGCGTTGCAGGCAATGGTATCGCTCGAGACTTCGTTAAATTAGACGACAAGGCTGATTGTACACGTTTTGCTTTCAGAGATATACACATAGAGCTTACGTTCACTTGCATATGTTATTCCAAGATCCTTTTCATATCACGATAAATCCTCCAGTCATCGGTCCAGTCGACTCGAGAATCTTTGATGCAACGTTGCGTCGATACGGAACAAAACTTGTGTAAAAATAGAGAAAACTCGCGAATTAAAGCGACGATTTGTCGAAATTTATCGGGTGTACCACACAATTAGGCAAATAAGCAGTCTAACTGGGAATAGCGGTGGTACGGGACGGATGGAAGGGTGTAACGACAAACAATCTCTCTTTCTCCGTCTCGCTTTCGTTCGCCCGTCGAGAGCAGCGACATTTCATTTCATTTGTTCATTCCCCGTTCCGCATTCCTCCGCCCCCTTCTCCGCGTCGAACAGCCCTCACAGCTTCAATTCGAAACACCCTCTAATTTGCTCCTACGAACGTGTCTCGCTTTTGATCCTCCTCTTCCGTATTGCCCGCGATTCTATGACTTCTATTAATCGTTGATTCGCAGACGGATACGATACACGGGAAATTGCGCGAAAGAATTTCGCTCGGAAATCATCGGCGATTAAAAAACATCGTTGGAGTTACCGTCGACGAATGAACAAAAATTGCGCGAATCGAGTGTACGCGAACATATTTCAAACTAGAAATTAGAAAGAAAATCAAACAAGCTGAATATTGTCAATTGTAGTCATCTGAAAATGACATTGTGAAACAATGCATACAAAATTACAACGCGTACACCGTTTCGGGTTTGCGAACTTTCACTGTTTTATTAATAGGAAAAAAAAGGGATGAAACATTGGAGGAATTATAATTTGCCTCCAAACAAAAAAGTCAAATATCAACCAATTGTACTGACCACCTAAAAATAATACTGGGAAATCAACGCATGCAAAATTTCAGCGTACACACACCGCTTCGCGTTCGCAGAGATTCAATACACAGCGGGACAACATTGACCGTGCGTGGGCAGGTTGTCAGTTGTTGCTGACGCGCAAGAACCAAGCGGTAACTGCGGAAAAAGGTACAGAAATCTATGTACATTGGTGTTTTGAAAGATCAGGGCCGAAGGATTCAGCATCTGGTCTCAACATTTACGGTTCATAATGCGCTTCTTGCGTCGAATGACCGGCGCGAACGCGAAGCATCAAACGCGTGGTGAAAGAAAGAAACGCAAAGGGTCAAATTGACCAGGAAAAGAAGACAGAGCACGGAGAGACGACAAAAAAGAACCGGGCGAGGAGTTACGGAGTGACGGAGAAAAGCGCGGGGAAGAGAATCCGAGCGTTTTCAGCGGCGTGTCGGCGCTTTTGTGAGCGCGCACAATCGTAAGATCATGCACCGTTTTTTCGTCCGGCCAGGAGAAAAACTTAAATTGATGCGAGTGGCTCGCGGGACCGAGACGGATGCGCCGTTTCCCGACCGAAGGGAGTCGGGGATCGCCGCGATCGGTAAAGACAGATGAAAGGAGGAACGTGATAATTAGTCACGCGGATTCGATGGACGCCGCGCGACTCCCACGCAGAGATCAGCCCGCGACTATGTTTCGAAAATGTGAAGCACCTACAAATTTGCACAGAAACGAATTTGCAAACGGAAATAAAAAATTCGCGGCGATATAGTGACATTCGGTTTTCTCGCAAACTACGGGTCAGCCAGTATCGGTAGATTTGTTTCATGTCACTTGCCAGGTGTATGGACCGGGTGTCGAGAGGTTCCCCTGTCGTATCATCGGTAGCTTCACGTACACGCGTGGCCGCATACTGAAAAAGAATTCACGCAAATCAGAGGGGGTATGGCGGCAGGCAACGCGGCAGAACCGTGAAGAGGGAAATGGGATCGAAGTGAGACAGAGTCTCGGATCGGCCAAAATCGAGCGGACAGGGTTGCTCGCCGATGGCCAGTGGTGCATCCAGAAATGCAACAAGGGGGTGCAGCTAAAAATTAACAGGGACGAACGAATGCTTTACAAAATTTTATCGGAGAACACAGCGAAGAAGAAGTTCATAGATAATGAAAGAAAAATATTCACACCATTTAAAATAGATTTCGAAAGTCTCTATATAAATTTCCATAGACTCTTTACAGTGACAGAGATGGGACAGCATG